>NC_064852.1:74002829-74087829 GCF_024139225.1 Suncus etruscus | reverse complement strand
TTGTATTCATAACTTTTTACGTATGCAGTTTGGTATTGAATGCATTCATCATTATGCTATCATCTCTACCACTAACCCACAGAATCTCTTCATTTTGCAAAAGTGAAACTCTGGGAGTCAATGGGTAAGTAAATAGTAAGTAAGCAGTAGAGCACTTGTTTTGTATGTGTGGGGCATGTTTTCAAAAAAAGAAAGAAACTCTGGGACCAGAGAGATCATATCGCAGATAAAGAAAGCACTTGCTTACACATAATGACTCAAGTTCAATCTGTAGCATTCCCATATGGTCTCCTGAGCATCACTCACTGATTTTGAGTGCACAGCCAGGAGTAAACCCTGAGTATTACTGGGTTTAGCTCCCAAACCTAGAAATTTCAATTTTGTCTGTAAATCAATATCTCTCATATACTCAAACTCCTCAATTCCTGTCAGCCATTTTGTTTTTTTGTCTCTGTGTCTGGTTACTCTTAAATACTTATGTGGATATACTTGTACAGTATTTATCCTTCTGCACCTAACTTATTTCACTCTGCATAATGTTCCTCAAGGCTCAATATTATTGTGGCATATATTATAAGTTCCTTTTTTATAGATAATATCCATTATATATAAACAGTCTTTTGTCTATCCATTTACCTGCTAACACTGTGCTGTTTATTTTCTCTTAGCTATTATGAATAATACTGCCTCCCAGAACATAGATTCTATTTTTTAAGTAATATCTTTATTTAAGCACCATGATTACAAACATGTTTGTAGTTGGGTTTCAGTCATAAAAAATACCTCCTTCACCAGTGCAACTTTTCTACCACTAATGTCCCCCCCTCTCACTCCTTCCCCCACCCTCTGCTTGTATGTAAGATAGGCATTCTATTTCTCTCACTCATTACCATTGTCATGATAGTTAGTGTAGTTATTTCTCTAACTGCACTCACTGCTCTTTGTGTTAAGCTTCATATCATGAGCCGGTATTTTCAGCCCTCATCTCTATTGTCTCTGGGTATTATTACAATATGTCTTATTTTTCTTAAATCCCATATATGAGTGAGACTATTCTGTGTCTTTCTCTCTGCCTTTGACTTACTCAGCATAATAGCTTTCATGTCCATCCATGTATAGGAAAATTTCATGACTTCATTTTTCCTGACTGCTTCATACAGTACATATGTACACAATATTTCATTGTGTATATGTACCACAGTTTCTTCTTTTTTTTTACTTTGGTTTTTGGGCCACACCTGGAGGTGCTCAGGGGTTACCCCTGGCTATCTGCTCAGAAATAGCCCCTGGCAGGCACGAGGGACCATATAGGATGCTGGGATTCGAACCAACCACCTTAGGTACTGGGTTGGCTGCTTGCAAGGCAAACACCGCTGTGCTATCTCTCTGACCCCTGTACCAGTTTCTTCAATCATTCATCTAGTGAAGAGCATATAGATTGTTTCCAGATTCTGACTGTTGTAAATAGCGTTTAATGAATATAGGTATGCAGAAGGCATTTTTTATTGTGTTTTTGTGTTCCTAGGGTTTATCCCTAAGATTGATATAGCTGGATCATATGAGAGCTCAATTTCCATTTTTTGAGAATCTCCTTATTGTTTTCCAGAAAGGTTGGACTAGACTCCATTCCCACCAACAGAGAATGAGAATTCCTTTCTCCCCACATCCCTGCCAGCACTGATTGTTCTTATTCAATGTGATGTGTACCATGCTCTGTGGTGTGAGATGGTACCTCATTGTTGTTTTGACTTGCATCTCCCTGAGGATTAATGATGTGGAGAGAATATAGATTCTTAAAAAATTTCTTTGAGGGGCCAGATTGTACCGGGGTAAGGTGCTTGCCTTTGATTCTTTGCACCACATATTGTCCCCTGAGCACAGCCAAGAGCAAGCACTGAGCACTGCTAGGCATTGACCCAGAAATAAAAACAAAATCTCTTTGAATTTTTGTTCCAGTTCTTTTTATCTATATATTTCAAAATGAGATGGATGCGACTGTAGGGATAGTACAACAGGTAGGGCACATGTCTTACATGTGATTGACCTGGATTTGACCCTTAGCATTCCATATAGGCCTCCAAGCACCACCAGGAGTAATTCCTGACTGTGGAGCCAAGACTAATACTGAGCACCACCAGGTGTGGCCCCAGAACATAAGAAAACAAAACAAGAATGGAATGAAGTCATTTAGCTTTTATTGAAGTCGTTTATTTTTTATAAATGTTTAAAAGCTGAGACAGCAGCTACATCAAGAAGCCCAGACACTATTTCTCTAAAGTCCCACCAGTGAACATGGCATGTTATTTTTCCTTTTTTCCCTTTTTATTTACAACCTATTGGATATCTATAACTAAACAAATGTTTTCTGAATTTTAAAGTAAAACAACAGGGGATTTCTACCCTCCTGGCATCTGAAAGTGGTTGCATGGGATCTCAAAACAATGCAGGTTTCCTATTTGCTGTGATTGATATAAGGAAACTTGGAGATTGAGTACTAGTTGTACTAGTACAAATAGGAGATAATAGGGAATTTTATGTCTTGGCTTTACAACAAGTTTGACAGAGGCAAATTTGGAGACAGAAGAGAAGAAATAACCATCCCTTAGCCCCATCTAGGGCAGCATTGAAATATACTAGGCTTTTATAGAAAACAGTAGGTAGTTCTCTGCCTGATAAGGTATAAAGTAAATGGTAAGTAAAGATTTTAGTTGCTTTTGGGATTGAAGTATTTGTTTTCAGTTTCACAAAGGAAATCTTCTTCCTGGGGAAAGGAAAAGAAGGGAAGACTGATAAGAATCCTAATACATTGAAGAAATAGATTTCTTGCCTTGAGATTTCCAACAGGTTATTCACTCATGGATTTTATGGGGGGTCCATCAAGGATGCTCCTCCTATCTGTACTACTAAAGTTTCAGGTGCTTATTCTAAACTTTTCCTCCATGTGACTTTCAGCTCTGTGTGCATTCATGAGTGCTAGTAAGCCAGTTCAGGTAGGTGAAATGAAAAACCAGAAGATTGGTTACCCTTTGATCTGTGCAAAAGCCAAGATCGCTATCTACAGATGAGTGGCTGTTACAACCATGTCTGGGCAGTACGTATCCTGGGACCAATAAAAAAAGCCCTAGTCTATGTTTCAGTCTACGATCTGTACAACAACCAAGATCTCTAATCCTAGAGATAATTGCAACTGAACAGGTCTTCTGGAAACATAATGAAAGACTCTATTTCAGGCTCCATCCTAGGATCAGTGCAATAACCAAGACCACTAACTACAGAAGACAGATTAAAATGACACTGAAGGAACAGAACTTCTAGAACCACAAAGAAAGACCTCATCATAAGCTCCATTTCTTGACCTGGCCAGATACCAAGATCTCTAGATACAGAGGTCTGATTCTGTCACCCATGATGGAGCAGAAGACTTTCATACACCACAAAAGCACCAAGGGGAGAGTAAATGAAAATGACAGTGTCTATAGTTAATCCCATGACAGTATACTTCAAGGGTGGAGAAACCCTGTATCTCTTAGGCCAAGGGAATTCCCTGTCTAATGTCCCCAATATTTACTGTGTCTATGTAGGAAAAAAAAAAGCACAAAATAATCTTTTTTATTTGTCTATTCACTTTTTTTTTTTACTTCTTTGTGTTGGTGTGGATATTGAAGTTGGTGTCTCCATTTATTTTATTTTATTTTTGCACTCTGTTATGTTTTTATTTCAGGACCATAGCTATTATGTAGCGCTTGTCTTTACTGCTGTAGTGCTCACTGGATATTTTATTTGATACTTCTTTTTGTAGTGTTGTGGTGTTTCAATTCCTTTTTCCATTTTCTCTCTCAAACTGAGGTTGAGAACCTCTAGAAGGACTTTGCCCATTTTCAGCTTACTTGATTTTTACACCATTTTATTGCTTTTCTTTTCAACCAAAACCACATAACTGAAACTATCTAGTTCTGCCTCTCAAATAGAGGGGGAAATAATGGAGGGTACCAAGACCAAACAGTTGTATGATCACTAGTAAGCTAGACACAGAGGGGACCACTCATTCTAGCAGCCCAGGGGGTGAGGGTGGGGGACATGGGATGCAGGATGGGAATGAGGGAGAGAGGACAAATTTGGTGATGGGAATTTTCCTGACTCAATGTTAATATGTACCTAAAATATTACTATGAAAGATATGTAAACCACTATGATCAAAATAAAAATATATTTAAGAATAAAAAAAACAAGAACTGTAACTACCTTCTGGGATATAAAGATTTCAATGCAAGTAAACACATCCTTCACTAAGGAAAACTTTGAGGGTAGACACCTGGGTTTTCACAAACCGTGAAAAATCAAGGAATCACAAAATGTAACTTTTTAAAGACACAAATACATGGAATATTGCACTCTATCTGAAAAGAAGTTTAAAATAGTGAAGTTCAACAAACTATAAGAAAGCTCCAATAAACTCAAAAATAAAATTAATGAGCATAATTTTTATAAAGTTTATAAAAATTATTGCAATTACTTTTTATACAAGGTACTAAATTTTAAAGAGAAACCATGTTATAAAATTCAGTATTCACTGAACAAGATAAAGAAGGCACTAGAAATTAGAATAGATGAGATGGAGGAATGAATAAGTGACTTCGATGATGGCAGTCTAGGGATGGTTCAATTAGAGAAGTAAAGAACTAATAATTTTTGAGAACTAATAATTTTTAAGCAAAGAAAACTTAGAACTATCAACTCTAATCAAAAAAGCAAATATAAGAATAATTGCTTTCCAAGGGAAGATGGATGGAAGTGAGAAGAATTTTAAGAAATCATAGCTAAAAATGCCCAAACCTGAGAAAATAATTGGACACACAAGTCCAAGAAACTAATAGAACTGCTCTTTATCTCAGTGCAGAGACCTTCTTCAAGCCACATAATAATGACATTGTCAATAATAAATGCTAAAGAACCTAAGATTGAAAAAGAATGTAATCAATAAAGAAACCCCCATAGGATTGTCTGGATTTCTCAGCAGAAATTCTAGGCCAAGAAAGAGGGAAATCATATTCAACATGCCGTAAGATAAAAAATGCAAAGCAAAAATAATTCATTCTAAAATGTATCTTCAAATATAAAGAATATATAAAATCTCCCATAAAAGCTGAAAGAGCTTCCCATTGCTGTAGTTGCTTGCAAGAAATAGTGAAAGGATCTTGAGCTGAAATAAAAAGACTTACACAGAAAATGAAAGTACATAATACCTTGCTAAGAAGAAATTAGAAGTAGGAAATGAACTATATCTGTATTGTGCATTAACTACTGAATGTAAAGGTTAAATGAAATGTATTAGAAATTATAGTATCTTTTAATTGCTAATTAGAAAATAAACTGACCAAAAAACAGCAACAAGGTAGAACTGTTATATAATTTATATATTTTATATAAAACTTATTAATATATAAAAGCTATAGACTAGCAGGCTGGATTTTAAAAAAGGAATAGTAACTGTATTTCTGACTTGTAAGCATAATAAGGCCATGGCTTAATGTCTTATGTATTCTACATATGCCAAAAATAAATTTGGCAACTCTGCTCTTTGACTATGAAAACTGACTGTATAATCCCTGGTGCCACAAGCAATTTCTAATAAGCTATCCTTAGAACTTTTCTAAAATGTAAGGAACTGAGATGTTCATATTTTCTCAAAAACAGTATTAATCTGTTTTCAAAATCTAGGTAAAGATGCTTCAAGAAAAATCATCAAATCATCTATATTCCTGATGAATACAGAATGAAATCTTCCAAAACATTGGCAAATCAAGTTATACATTTAAGAGATCATAAAAAATCAAATGGGATTTATCATAAGGGCACAAGGATGTTCCTACCTAAACAAATCTATCAACAAAATGAACAAAACGTGAACATCTCAAGATATGTGAAGTAGCATGTTACAAGATTCAGTGTGCTGTGCTTTTGAAAAAAAAACATGGATGTTGGAGAATAAAATCATATATGTAACTTCCTACTCTGGTCAGAAACAATGTTTGTCTTCTCAGATCAGAACAAGACCTGGATGGCACTCACACAATTTTTTTTACACAGAGAATTGAAGAAGAAGAAAAAGATAAAAGGTGTCCAAAGTAAAAATGAAGTAAAACTTAACTGTGTGCAAGTGACATGATAATGTAACAAAAATTAGGCTTTAGCAAAAAAATATCTTGGAAATATTATATTAAGACCAGGAGATAATACCAGGGCTAAAGCACATGCTTTGCATGCTGGAGTTCCAGGTCTCTCTTTGATACCATGTGGTCATTGAAGCATAGCTTGTGAACAGTTCCAACCACCAACCAAGACAGGAAGTAGCCCTTGAGAACTGGCATGAAACCTGAAGAAAAAAAGGAAGAGGACTATGTTTAAAAACAACAGAGCAAAAAGGAAAAATGAAAGTATTGCCATTTATAATGCATCAAAGAGAATATATATAGGAATGCAAGTGAAGGATCTGTGCACTGAAAGTTATAGGTTACTATTGAATAAATAGAAAAGATTAGAAAGGTACACCTTATAGATAAATTGGAAGAATAAACATTTTTAAATGACCATTTTTACATAGTACACAAAAAAATATTGCTTAAGATACTAATGGCATTCTTTAGATCAGGGGTCTTCAAACTATGGCCCACGGGCCACATGAGACCTGCAGAGGAATCTGATCCGGCCGCCAGCAGTGAACACTGTTTGGTTGCCAAGATACCTGCCAGCATATACACTCAGTGTCACGGTTTCTCAGGGATGATGTCAACTGCCTCCGCCCACGGCATGTTGTGTGCTGGGAGGGTGGGCGTGAGGGCGGTGTTGAGAGGGACACTGATGTGCCTGGTGCTTGGTGTGCAGCGTTGCTGATGACGTCACTGGAGGGTGCCGGTCGCCTCGTGGCAAGGAGTACCACATGTGTGTGACTATATGATGTAAAAAGTTGCCTCCTCCACTCCCTCCACTGCCAAAGTCAGTCAAAAGTGCCATAAAAATAAATTTTTGCCAGATGGGGGGTTCTGCCTGATTGGGCTGTGGGTGACTCATATGAAAATTCCCCTTTGGGGATGGTGAGGCGTACAGTGCTGAAATCAAAGTTAGGGGGTGGGCGGTGGTTCGGAGATTAGGGGTTCGGTGCTGAATTGCCCATGTGGAAAACTAGGGGTTCGATGCTGAAGCATTTTAAAGGGGTTACATTGAAAATTTTATATGCATTTTGCAATTCCTTTTCAGTGTTCACATGCTGATTCTGAACATATCAATTTGGGCATTATATAGGGAGATATAACTAAACTATCAGGGACTGAGCTGGTCTGCTTAGAAAAGCCTGCAAGGGGTAAGTGTTCACATCAGGGACTAATGGGGGTTCATACACTGTGTGTATATATACGAACATATTTGTACTTCACTAATATCAGTTTGGAATCCCTAGGAAACAATGATGTCAAGAAAAAGAAAAATTGACGGCGAGTGTAGGATATTCAAAGAACAGTGGACTTACGATTACTTTTTTATGTGGTACAAAGAAAAAGCTGTATGTCTGATATGCCAGAATATAGTTGCTGTGTTCAAAGAATACAATTTGCAACACCACTATCAAACTCAACATAAAGATAAATATGATTGTTTGGTTGGAGAAGTGATAAAAGGTAAAATATTACAACTAAAACAAACTGATGACTCAGCAAAATACTTATGTGAAGCAGAAGCAGTTAAATACTTTCTCACTGTGGGCAAGTTTTCAAGTTGCCAAGCTAATAGCGCACAATGGCAAACCATTTGTGGAGGGAGAATTTGTTAAAAAAAAAAAGGCCTTATTTCTGTTGCCAAAGAGATATGTCCAGAGAAGGCCGATTTATTTAATACAGTGAGCCTTTCAGGAGTTACAGTGACATGAAGGATTGAAGAAATGGGAGAAAATTTGCTGCACCATTTGCAAAACTCTACAAAGAAACTTTGCTAAGTTTCCTTGGCACTCAACGAAAGCAATGATGTTCGTGATTCTGCCGAACTTCTCATTTATATGCGTGGGACAAATGAGTATTTTGAAGTCACAGAAGAGCTTGCCAAACTGAATGGTTTGCAGCTGGACTGGGTTAAACTAGTCAGTGTAACAACTGATGGTTCTCCTAGCATGGTGGGGTCTAAGAGAGGAGTAATTGCTCACATTACACAAGAGACGGACAAAGATAACCATTCTCATCCAATTGCCATACACTGCCTCATCCACCAACAAGTGCTGTGTTGTAAATCACTGAAGTGGGACTCTTATGAAAATTGTGGTATCTTGTGTTAATTACATTAGAACTCATGCACTAAACCACAGACAATTTCAGGAATTTCTATCTGAGGTAAATGTTGCCCATGAAGATGTTCTGTACCACACAAAAGTCCGTTGGCTGAGTAGAGGGAGAGTTTTGAAACGTTTCTATGACTTACTTCTGCAGATTACAGCTTTTCTACTTTCAAAAAACCAAGAAGTACCAGAGCTCAATGATGCAGAACGGAAATGGCACCTTGCCTTTCTGACAGATATAACAGAGCTACTCAACAGTTTCAATCTGCAACTTCAAGGCAAGGGGAAGCTCATCTGTGATATGGCATCGCATGTGAAAGCATTTGAAGTAAAATTAGGCCTTCTCATCAAACAAGTACAGGAGAAAAACTTCAGTCATCTCCCAACAACTCAAAACCTGTCAGAGGACAAACCATTGGTTGCATTCCCAAAGGAAACATGTCTGGCTTCACTAGAATTGTTGCAAAAGGAGTTTCAATTTAGATTCAAAGAGCTTCATCTCCAGGAACAGGACATACAGCTTTTTCGTACCCATTTTCTGTTGAGATTGAAAATGTCCTTACAATTTACCAAATGGAACAGGCTGAACTGCAGAATTGTGACTTTCTGAAAGACGCATTTAAGTCAAGTAACCTTTTGAATTTCTATGCATCTCTCCCCTCTGAGACATATCCAACTATCAGGAACCATGCACTCAAAATGATAACCATTTTTGGTAGCACTTATGCCTGTGAACAGACTTTCAAGAATGAAACATCTGAAATCTCCAACCAGATCAAGATTAACTGATGCCCACTTGCATCACTTGTTATGGCTGGCAGTGACAAATATGGAACTGGACATTGACCATCTCATTAGCCAAAAGCAGGCCCACAGTTCCCATTGAAATACTGGTGCGTGATCTGTTTATTTATAAATGGTTTTCATTTTATTTATATAAGATATGTGCAGTGTGAGTAGGAATTAGTAGCTTATATAGTCCGGCCCTCCAGCTCTCTAAGGGACCATAATCCGACCCCCACTTTAAAATGTTTGAAGACCCCTGCTTTAGATAAAGGATGACAAAAACATTGAAGTACTGTGCATTAGAAAAATACCTAATACACTGGGGCCGGAGACATAGCACAACTATAGGGCATTTGCCTTGCACATGGCCAATCCAGGACAGAAAGTGGTTTGAATCCAGGATCCCATTTGGTCTCCCCTGCCTGCCAGGGGCGATTTCTGAGCACTTAGCCAGGAGTAACTGCTGAATGCTGCTGGGTGAGGCACAAAAACAAACAAACAAAAAACCAATAACAAAATCTAATTAAAGAGTCAAGAGGAAAGAAGAAAAATAGAAATCACTTTTCTGACTTCAAACTATACTTTAAAATGACAATCTAAGCAGCATGTTTTTGATTAAAAATAGACACTGGATCAGTGGAATTGATAAAATCTAGAGATAAATTATGTGGAAAATGTACATATGACAAAGGAGCTAAGAAAATCTCTTCAAATAAATGTTTGGAAAACTGAAGTCACTTGCAAAAGAATGAAACTAGATCAGCAACATATACAGAAATTAATTCTAAACAGATTAAAGATTTAAAATGTAAGATCTAATATAAAATATAAGAAGCAAATAGAATTTCTGAGTTCTATGGAAGTTTAATTTTTAATCTTTTGGGAAGGGTCTATAGTATTTCTAAAGAGATTCAATATTGTACTTTCTGTTATCTACCGAAGAGACTATAAATACCATTTTGAAAAGATTTGTATTCCTGTGCTCATGGCTGCACTATTTATAGTAGCCAAAATTTAGAAACACCTCAAGTATTCAAGATGACTTTCTTAAAAACGTGTGGTATATATACAAAATGGGTTATTTGATTATAAGAAAAGATGAAATCATACAACTTGTTACTGTTTTGCTAAGAGAAACAAGTCAGAAGTAGGAGAGATTCAGAATGATCTCACTCATATTTGAGATATAAAGCATAGGAAACAACAAATGATTCAAATATGACTTGATTATGATTAATACCTTGAGTGAAAATAGGATGTTATATAAAATAAAACACTAAAAATGTATAAAATAGTCAAAGTTCCTGTTTTAATATAGTAATTTGTGTTCATAATAAACAATTTAATCAGATACAAAAATATCAAACCAAATAATTTACAAGGAACCATACTCTACAAATAAATAGGATTTATTCCAAAAAAAAAGGTAGGGATGTTTCAATAAAGAAATCAATAAGCTTGATGTATCACATCAAAAAAAGAATAAAATACATCATTTTCAAGCATGTAAGAAACAGGATTTACAAAGTTCAACATTTGTTTCTCATTTGATAAAAACCATAACAAATGAATATAAAAGGCATCACAACATAAGACCATATGAAAATACCATAGATAATGGTAAAAAACAAAACAAAACAAAACAAAAATTGTTCCTTTCAATCATAGAATATAGCATACCCATCCTCAGCAGAGTGCATCAGGGTATCCATTCTCATGCCAGAAAATATTCAGTGCCTTGAAAGAAGTTTAACAAAAGGTAACAAGATGCTGATAGGTAAAATACATTGTTAAAATATTGATGATTTAATAAATGAAAAATGTTCTGTGCTTATGCGATATAAATATTAAAATGCTTAATCAATGAAGTAATAAACATACAAACCTTATCTAAATAAACAAACCGTTTTTCACAGAAATAGGATATAAAATCATAAAATTTAGAATTGTAGAATATCCCTTCAACAGCAAAGTAACCTAAGAAAAAAACACAGATGCTTAAGATTCTTGTCTTTGAAGTATACAATGAAGTACATACCGGTAAATAATCAAAATTGAGGACATGGGATGTGGCTCAAGTAAGTGAGCACATGCTTTGTATGTGTAAGTCCATAGGTTGGTCACTAACATCAGGTGACCCCAAGTATGATTAGGTGATGACCATGGTCTCTGAGGATTACAGCATTTACCACCACCACCACTCCATTGTAGTAGAATAAAAACAGATTCAACGAATCAACATTAAGAGTTCAGAAATAAATATACAATTATATAACTAATTTATAACATAGGACACTAAGAGCATACAATAAATACAAGGAAAATCTGAATAAATTTTATTAAAAAAACTGAAAGTGAATTTTGGTTACTACTTAACTCCATGCACAATAAATCAATAAAAATGGGTTAAAGAAAGATCTTTAATTTCAGAGGTCTGATCTTGACAACTGCAACTGAGCAGAACTTCTGAATCATAATGAAAGACTCCATCCTAGGCTTTGTCCTAGGATCTGAGCAAAAACCAGAACACTAATTACAGAAAACTGATTACAACAACAGCGATGGGACAGAACTTCTAGAGTCATAGACACTATCCTAGTCTTTGTCCTATGACCTGCGCAAATACCAAGATCTCTAGCTACAGAGACGTGATGTTATCGTCCACAACTGAACGGAAAGTTTCCTTGCACTATAAAAGGACTTTGGGGTGTGAAAATGAGCGTGTATGGTGCATGTACTTGTTCCCATGGCAGTATGCTTCAAGGGCAGAGAAACCCTGTATCTCTTAGGCCAAGGAATTCCCGTTCTAATTTCCCCCAATACTTACTTTGCCTGTGCAAAAAAAAAAAAATAAATAAAAGCAAAAACCAAAACCTTGACATACCAGCCCACCTTTCATTTTTGTTTTCTCTTTCTTATTTTTTCTTTTTTTCTTTTTTATTTTTTCTTTCTCTTTCTCTTTTTTATTATTTTTATTTTCTTTCGTTCTTATGGTTATTATATGATGATTTTTAGTAACTGGGTGCTTTTTTGTAGTTGCTTTTTTGTTTTATTGTTTTGTTTTTCTCCTTTTATCCCTTTCTTGTTTTAATTTGAGATTTATAACTTCTAGATGAAATCTTCCCAGTTTTTTTTTCTTTCCCAACAGAACCACATAACTTGAATCATCTTGTTCTGTCTCATGAATTGAGGGGGGGGGAATGAAGGGTACCAGGACCAAACAGTCGTATGAACGTTGAGTGGAAATAATAAATGATTAGACTCAAACACCAAAACCTAAGTCAACAACAACAGAATCGATACTCAATCTACAACAAGCTATACACAGGGGAGCAGTTACACTAGTAGTTCAGGGGCCAAATGAGGGACATATGGGATGCATGCTGGGAACAGGGGTGGAGGGAGGACAACACTGGTGGTGGGAATGGCCCTGATCATTGTCACTATGTACCTTACATATTACTGTGAAAGGTTTGTAATTCACTTTGGTCACAATAAAAATTATTTTAAAAAAATCGGTTAAAGACTTGCATGTAAGACCCAAGATTATAAAGACTCTATGCATCTTATCATCAGTCTAGAAATGTGTTTGGGTATTTGACTCTATGCAAGGTAAACAAAAACACAAAAAGGAAAAATACTTAAATAAAAACACTGTACAGCAAAAGAAACTATAATTAAAATTGACATCCTACTATGTGAAACCAAAGATATTTGCACATACATTCTAAATAGGTGTCCAAAATACCCATAATGTATTTCTATATTGTATACAGAACATATAAATAACTTGATATCCAAAATATATAAGTAACTAAAACCCAGCAAGTGCCAATTAGGTATGATATATATATATATATATATATGTGTGTGTGTGTGTGTGTGTGTATACATTCCTGAATTTGAGGCTTTGAGGGCAAGCACGCTTAGATGGAGTCCATAGGACTTGGAGTACTGCTGGGTATGGTCCCTGGAGTTTCTCACAGAACTGGGTTAAGAGTTGTAGCAATAACTAACAGTTGTTCCTAGCACTGCTACTGCAGACATCTTTTACCCCTGCATACCAAAACTGGAAAAAAATTAGTTAACGAAAGTTAACTAGTTAACCTAGTTAAGAAAAATCACAGAAAATCTAGACACTTTTCCAAAGAAGGTTATATAAACACATGAAAGAAACAAACACTTTTGGTTTTCTTTTATGACCTCATACAACTTTATAGATGTTCATATAATTACATGAGAAATAAATTTTAATAAAATTCCAACGACTACATTGGTTGGTCATATAAACATATAAAATACACTTGTGGTTTCTTTTATTAGAAAAGAAATACAATGTATAATAACAATGAGTTGAAAGCTTTTACTATAAGATTGGAAACAAGTGGGTTTACTCCAATCAACTCAATTGAACATAGTACTAGAAGTCCTAGCCAGAGGATTCGCAAGAAAGAAAAGTAAACAGCTCCAGAATTCAAAAGGAGGAAAACACAATTCTGAATGACAGATGTTATATTTTATTCATGGAATTTTCTAAAATCTCTAAGATATAATCACTAAATTCAGTGAAGATTCAAGATACAAAACAATGTATAAAAATTAGTAACATCACTCTATACTAATAATTATCTAAGTAAAACAATTCCATTACAATAGCATCAAAAGCAGTGAAAGAGCCAGAAATAAAATTCATTCAGAAAACTATAAGACAATTATGACAAATGGAGCAATATCATATGTTTATATATCATATGTTATGTATCAGAAGAGGTGATATTGTTAAAATGTCCATTATTATCCAATGTCATATAAATTCAAAACAAGCCTAGCTAGATCAAGACCACAAATTGACTCAAATAGCAGTCTTGTGAAAAAATTGGGAGGTGTAATTAATTTTTAATTTTAAGCTATTTCATAAAACAACACTAATAAAAATAGCGTGGCAACATTTTTGTCATAAAACATACATAGACCAGTGGAATATACCTGATAGCCCAGAAATAAAACCACAAATAATTTGTTAACTAATATTTGACAAGGGCATCAAGAATACACAATGGAGTGTAGGCTTCCTTTGATACATTGTTCTGAGGAAAATACTCAAACATAAAAAAATAAAGATAAGCCCCTATTTTACTCCACTCAAAAATAGCAACTTAAAACAAATTAAATATTGCAACTTAGACTGAAAATGATAAAATTCCTAGAAATAATTATGGACAATGCTAAAGCACAAACAACAAAATGAAAATTAAGTAGGATTATATATAATGGGACATTCTATCTTCAAAGGATGAAAAGGAGAGAAAGTGCAAGATATAGGATGGGAAAATATTTCTAATCTTACAAATATAATATGTAAAATTGTGAAATTGGGGATGTGTTGTAAAAGAAACTTATTTACTGCTGGTGGGAATGTTGTCAGTTCAATCCCTGTGGAGAAGAGTATGGAGATTTCTCAAAAAAGGAAAAATATGTCCCGGCAATTTTTTGATATCTACTCCCAGGATACAAAAACATGTATCCAGAAGGACATATGCACACCATTATTCATGAAAGCACTTAGCACAATAGGTAGAATGTGTACTCAACTAGGTGTCAGATTGTCAACGACAGAATAGAGAAAAGAGAAAACAAAATAAGCAAACAACAAGTTGTCTAATCACAGTCCTTGGGGGAATACAGATGGAAAAAAAGAAAGACCTTAGCAAAACATATGCCAAACAAGTTCAACAATATATAACATCCCACAGTCATGTGAGATTAACTCCAGGGTGTAAGGGTGATTCAAGGTATATGAAAATGTGATATACTACTATAACATAATAAAGTATGAAAATTATATCATTTCAGTAGATGCTTTATTTTAATGTATGCAGAAAAGCAATTAAACAGATGTTTTGACAAAAATCTTAAACTCAGTATCAGTTGAAATGCATGTATACTGAGGTAAATTTGATATCAATGAAAGAAATCAAAGAAAGATAAATAAGAAGATATAATGTGCTTATCAATTGGCAGAATATTACTAAATTTCTATTTTAGTGGCCAGAGTGATAGCAGTAGGGTGTCTGCCTTAGTTGATCTCACGCTGACCCAGTTTTGATTCCTGGCATCTTATATGGTCTCCTGAGCATGCTAGTAGTGATTTCTGAGTGCAGAGCCAGGAGTAACCCCTGAATGCCACCAGGTGGCCCAAAACAAACAAATAAATAAAAAAAAATCTATTCTACCTTGAATCACCCTTGCACCTTGAAATTCCAATGACATTTTCACACAAATAGAACAATTCTAAAGTGTATATAGAAACACAAGAGACTGAAAATCCAGAACAATCTTAACAGCACAAAGACATCTTGTTTCTTGATTTCAAACTACTATGATCATACAAAAATCCAAATACAAATCCAAACAGTACAATACAGACATGAATATAGACATAAGAATCAATGGAACAGGAGAGTCCCAAAATAAACTTAAGTATATATAATTAATGAATCTGTGACAAAGGTTCCTGGATTACACAATATGAGAAGGATGATCATTTAAAAAAATGGTATTGAGAAAGTTAAACAACCATATGCAAAGTATGAAACTGGATTCTTATTTGATACCACCAAAAAGTCAATTCAGAATGGATTAAAATCTATGATTCAATAGACCTTTAATCATAAAACTCTTACAATGAAATATATTTCCAACATTAGTTTTGGTGATAACTTTATAATTAGTACAACTAAAAGATACAAATGCAGCTAATGCAAAAATAAAACAACTATATCAAACTAGAATTATTTTGCGCAAAGGAAACATGAACAAAATGTAAGGCAACCTAAAAAATAAGGGAAAATATTGGCAAATCATATATGATAAGGAATTAATAGATAAATTATACAAAGAAATCATTTAACTCTCAAAATATGTCATATGAAACAAAATGAAAAATAAATAAAAAGTTGCTTGAAGTAATGAACAAGCATTTCTTCAAAGATGATCCATCATATGGGTAATTGATACAAATAAAGGTACTTGTCACTACTGATCATCAGCATAAAAAAGTCAAAGTCACAATAATAAACACTGTACATTCATTAGCATAGCATTTATCAAAATAAGAAATAAGTATTGATGAGGATGTGCCCTTGCCTGCTGGTTTTAAAATCTGTCAGTTCTACTACACTTTCAATTCATTACTTTTCTTCTCATTATATTGAATATTTTCTTTTTTTCTTTAAAATCCTGATAATTTTATATTGGATCTAAACATTTTGAATTTTATGTTACTGATGCCAGATTTGTGTGCATATATGTGTAGTTTTTATAAAGTTCCTAATTTTGTTCTAAGTTGCTATTCAGTTACTTAGAATATTTTAGTCTATCCTTTTCAGATTTGTTAGTGAGGCCTGGGATTATAGTCTGGTTAGTGGTTGTTTCCCACTACTAGACCATTACCCTATACTTCATGTATCATTAATTTTTTGATCGTAGTTAATAGAAATTAGCCTTACACTGTATGAAGATCAATAGCATTTGCTGCCCTTGAGGTTATTTTTTCCAGTCTTTGGATTTTTTTTCCCAAGGAGATAACCACATTTCTCATCAGTGGGTAGTTTTTCCACACACTTCAGATGATTAATAGTTTATTACTATCAAACTAATTCCTCTTTATACAATTTCATGTCTTTGTCTTCAAAGATCTTAGTTGAAAGCTTTATACTGTTTCATAGCATGCATTTTCTCTATTGATATGAAAAAATTTGAGATTTTGAGTTGAACACTTAAGACAGTGGATCTCACTAAATCCATGTTACTAGTATAACTAAGCAACTTATTAAAATCTGTATTGGATTGCACCACTTCACTTATAGAATCAAAATTAGTGGATAGAGAGGCATTCTAGAGACCCTGAAATCTTGGTATGAACAGTAACTCTACATATTTTTAATAGGAACTAAACTTTGAGAAATAAGGACCAAAACTTTAAGTCAGAAAGTGGTCTTAGATAACTTCTTTTAAAGTGTCATTTAGATTTGGGCTGGAGTGGTGGGCAGCGGTAAGGTGTTTGCCTTGCACATGGCTGACTTAGGAGGAATTGTAGTTCGATCCCCTGGCGTCCCATATAGTCCCACAAGCTAGGAGCAATTTCTGAGTACATAGCCAGGAGTAAGTAACCCTTGAACGTCACTGGGTATGGCCCCAAAAACAAACAAACAAAAAGTATCATTCAGTCTTTGTAATTAGGTAACTGTCAGTCTTACCTGAATACATGTTGACCCTAATCATGTAGAGAATTCAAGATGACAGAGAATTCAAAGAAATTATAGAACATAGAAAAATTATTAGAAAACAGCATTAAAATTTCTTAGTTATAAAGATCTTTATTAGTTACTGAAGGAGCTTAGGAAATGAGAAGGTTGTAAAGAGGGGGATAATGGCAAAAGCTAATCCTGTTAAGCACATAAAGTTTTCAAAGCAGATGAACTAAGGCACTGTGCTCAGAGACTATGTCCTTATCATTGGAGACTTCATGGTCCATAAAGCCATGTTTGGTAAATAGGTTATTGGCATCAAAGGGAAGCTGGCATTATCAAAAAAAAAAAAGGGGGGGGGTGAAGATGAAGCAAAAGAGAGCACAGCGGTAGGGCATTTGCCTTGCATGCAGCCGACCTGGGAGAGACCCTGGTTTGATCCCTCAAGTCCCATATAGTCCCACACACCTGCCAGGAGCAATTTTTGAACACAGAGCCAGGAGTAACCCCTGAGCACCTCTGGGTGTGGCCCAAAAACCAATAAATAAATAAATAAATAAATAAATAAATAAATAAATAAATAAATAAATAAATAGTGGGGGGGGAGTTGAGTTTATGCCAAGAGCAATGTGCTTTGAACAAGAGTTGCAACAGTATTGGGCAAAACCATTATCTTGATAAAAGGCAACTTTCAAAAATAGTGGGCCATGTTCCCAGATAGGCAGATTTATTTGTACAAAAGCCTCTCCTTTAGTCACATGTCCTCTCCACCAGTCAAGAATGCGACAAAGGGTGAAAAGAAGAAAAAGAAACGTTACTGCTTTTTTCTTAAATGGTTGATTTCCTTGTCAAGTAGAAAAATTTATTTACAATTTGATAATCAGGCTCCTCTGGAACAGATGATAATTTGGGAAGGAAACACTGGCAACCTTAGGAGTATCTTTGGTAGTGTGAACAATTTGTATTTATGTTGTTTCACTAATGACAAAGACAATATACACAGTTCATACCCAGTTTGATGCCAGATGCCACATATGCTCGCCCAAGCACAGCCAAGACAGGCCCTAGTACAGAGTTGGGAGTAACTCAGAGTATTGCCTGGTATGATGCCACAACATCCTCCAAAATAAAGGCACAATGAGACAACTCTGATTCTTTACTTGGCTGATTAGTCTCATACAAGGATGAAGATACTATATTGCCAAATTTTCTGAAATATTTGAGATGAATCATAAAAAGCCACAAACCTACAGTGTTACATAAAATTCACCTACTTTTAATAAAACTATATTAAACCAAAAAATTTGAGGCCCAAGTTTTATACCCCAATATACATATTTTACTTTTTCAAAGGACATATTATGTTTGCTTTTTATTATCATTTATATGTTAGAAAGAAGGAAATAAGTGAGAATGGCTGGTATATAAGGCCAAGTGTATAAAGTCTAATTATCCATCCATCAAGACTTTTCACACATAAACTTAAATGACAGATCATAGGAGGTATTATTAGGTTTTGCCATTGTAGCCTCATAATGAAAGGCATGCAGCTTTTTCTCTGAAACTTGAGAGAATACTACGTGGCTTTGGGGTAATTTGATGTGTTTCAGAAGTATACCCTAATTTAAATTAATTTATCTTTTTTTAATTTTTGGTTTTTGGGTCACACCCAGCAGCGCTCAGGTGTTTTTCCTGGCTCTGAGCTCAGAAAATGCTCCTGGCAGGCTTGGGGGACCATATGGGATGTCACGAATCGAACCTGGGCTTGTCCTGGGTCAGCTGCGTACAAGGCAAACGACTTACTGCTATGCTATCACACCAGCCCCTGATTTATCATTTCTTTTTTTTTTTTTTTTTGGTCACACCCGGCAGTGCTCAGGAGTTACTCCTGGCTCTATGCTCAGAAATCGCTCCTGGCAGGCACGGGGGACCATATGGGACGCCAGGATTTGAACCACGGACCTTCTGCATGAAAGGCAAACGCCTTACCTCCATGCTATCTCTCCGGCCCCGATTTATCATTTCTTAACAATACTACATAATTTCAGAGATAGAGTTTCATAACTCTATTTGTGTGGTAGAGGGTTGAGTGTTGGATCATTATATGCATGTCGCCTGTTATTAACAGTAATGTAAATTGAAGTTTCAAATAAAATAAATACTTTGAAAGAAGTACTTAAGAATCAACTTAATCCTTAACCTTTGTTATGCAGATTTTACCAAAAAGGGTGGTTGTGGTAATAGGTCTTGAAGGGTAGAAATGTTCAATGAATTACAGTAGAGGGATATTGGTACTTGTGTGGTGAGAATGGTAATATCCACTTTTAAAGAAGTGTGAAACTGTACCTCTAAAAACCAATGTACCCTCAATAAAAGAAAAAGACCACAAAACATAATTAAACAGAGTTTCCTGGAAGATGGCACCATTTTCAGGAGAGTGAGCAGCATTTGCCAATTTTTTATAAATGTTTCTTTAACACCTATTATGCACCATATGTGGTTGTAAGCAACTTTCACTGAGGAATGACGGGTAAAAATTAAAACTGTGATATATGTCTTTTCAGAATTGTAAAAATTGTCTTGGGATGAGGCAGTCAATTATTGAAGAATATATTTGGGGGAAATGGGGAGGAGTGAAAAAGAGAAACTAGAAATGCAAATAAGTATTTTTAATCCTTTGTTTTGCTTTGTTTTGAGGCCACAGCAGTGCTCAGGGTCGGCCAGATGTAAGGCAAACACCCTACCGCTGTCCTATCACTCCAGCGCCAGTATTTTCAATTTTTTAATTTTAATTTTCTACTGCTAATTTCCCTCAGATGAAAAGAGGTCGAAAGCAGAGAAATGTGAAGAAGTCCAGCCATAACCCATCCAACACTCCTGCATACAGTAATGCTAAACAAAAAGCAACATGTAATGGGATTTGGACTTACAGAAATATAGAATGATAATGTATTCTTTATATTTTGTGGTAACTTGTTATGTCAACAAACGTTTTAAAATGTGTTCATTAATTATGTCTCATATGGTAAGTAGTCATTTAAAATACAGCACAGACATCTAGTTTTAACCATGAGAGTTAGCAAGTTCAAAACTACCCTTGACCATAACTAGAAAACTGGAAAAAGTATATAAACATTCTCCAATATCAGACTATGTGGCAGTTTGCCATAATAAAGCTAATCAGATTGATACTCTTAATCTCCATCCAGCAGGGTCTGTATCAGAAAATGAGGCTAATGAGATAATGATAATAAATGAGACTAACAGATACAGGAGACAAACCTACAAGGACTATCCAAGCTTTAGGGTTGCTTGAGCCACAATCAGTGAGCTCACAGACTCCATTTATTCAATCAATATCACTCCCTACCCTGGCTCCAACACACAAACCAATGTCTAATTTACATTAATAACAGTAAGTAAACACATCAAAGTTCAATGTGTACATTAAGTGCAGAGGCTGGGATGTTTCAGATAGCCAATCAGCAGTCACCCTTAAAGTAAAAAGTAGCAAAAATTTCCTGTTCTATTTTTGCTTCTACATCTAAAAGACCTTAAGCTGTTTTATTTTATTCTTTCCTGAATGCATTTGCCTGCTGTGCAGAATGGAAAAACAACATCAACAACAAAAAGACCAAGGCTACTTAAATTTATAAAACAATTTATAGAAGAACTTTAAATGTATGTAGAGAGTGTACTTGAATCTTTGAATATCCATTGTACATATTTCAGGTTAGTTTTTATGAGCCAAGACAATAAAACTGTCTAAGAAATAATCATTGGGGAGCTATGAACTAAATAATACCCAAGCCCACACAGGGATAGAAATTATTTATAATAGCCAGAGTAAAGAATCCACATTGAATGCATTAAACTTCCTGTAGAAACTTCAGAAGGGCTAATCTATAGTATTGGGCTTTAGTAGCAGGGCTAAATTAATAAAAGAATATGGGTTCTCTGGCACCACCCACCCTGAACATGTGTCATGTGGGCCCAATTTAGAATCCATGTGATCAGACAGCAGCCGTCCAATCCCGAGTCCTAGAGTCCAGATATAGACAGGACACAGTCCCCTGCAACAGCACCAGGAACCAAACTATCTCTGGGAAATTCCTAATAGCGCTCTAGCACCAACTTGCGCCAGTTTTGATGTAACATCCTGACAACGAGGAAATGGCAACAACTTGATCTAAGAGCAGGTTGTCCTATTTCATCACCTAGTGGTAAGATAAAATCAGAAGACACAACATCCTTTGATCTGTGCAAAAACCAAGATCGTTAACTACAGAAGACTGACCTTGACAACCATGACTGGGTAGAACTTATCCTGGGATCAATAAGAAAGACCCTAGCCTAGGCTTTGGCCTAGCATTTGTACAATAACTAAGATCTCTAATTCCAGAGCTCTGACTTTGACAACTACAACAGAGCAGATCTTCTGGAAACATTATGAAGGACTTTATCCGAGGTTCTAGTCTAAGATCTGAGCAAAACCCAAGACCACCAATTACAGAAAACTGATTACAACAACAGTGATGGAACAGAACTGCTAAAACCGTACAGAATGGTGCTCTTCTAGGCTTCATCCTATGACTTGTGTAAATACTAAGATCTCTAATTAAAGGCCTGATTCTATCAACCACAACTGGGTGTAAAATTTCCTGGCACCATAAAAATTCCTTGGGGGTGTGAAAAGAGCATGTATGGAGCCTGTAGTTAATCCCATGACAGTATGCTTCAAGGGCAGAGAAACCTTGTATCTTTTAGGCCAAGGGAGTTCCCTTTCTAATTTCCCCAATATTTACTGTGACTGTGCAAAAACAAACAAACAAACAAACAAACAAAAAACCCACCAAAACCCCCCAAAAAGCCTTGCCACACAAGCCCTCCTTCCCTTTTCTTTCTTTCTTTCTTTCTTTCTTTCTTTCTTTCTTTCTTTCTTTCTTTCTTTCTCTTTCTTTTCTTTCTTTTCTTTCTTTCTTCTTTCTTTCTTTCTTTCTTTCTTTTCTTTCTTCTTTCTTTTCTTTCTTTCTTTTCTTTCTTTCTTTCTTCTTTCTTTCTTTTTCTTTCTTTCTTCTTTCTTCTTTTTCTTCTTTCTTCTTCTTTCTTTCTTTTTCTTTCTTTCTTTTTCTTTCTTTCTTTTTCTTTCTTTTTCTTTCTTTCTTCCTTTTTCTTTCTTCCTTTTTCTTTCTTCCTTCCTTCCTTTCTTTCTTTCTTTCTTTCTTTCTTTCTTTCTTTCTTTCTTTCTTTCTTTCTTTCTTCTTTCTTCTTCTTTCTTTCTTTCTTTCTTTCTTTCTTTCTTTCTTCTTTCTTTCTTTCTTTCTTCCTTCTTCCTTCTTCCTTCTTTCCTTCCTTCCTTCTTCTTCTTCTTCTTTCTTTCTTTCTTTTCTTCTTTCTTTCTTTCTTTCTTTCTTTCTTTCTTTCTTCTTTCTTTCTTTCTTTCTTTCTTTCTTTCTTTCTTCTTTCTTTCTTTCTTTCTTTCTTTCTTTCTTTCTTTCTTTCTTTCTTTCTTTCTTTCTTTCTTTCTTTCTTTCTTTCTTTCTTTCTTTTTTCTTCTTTCTTTCTTTCCTCTTTCTCTCTCTTTCATTGTTTGGTTGTTGTATTTGTTGTTGTGATGCTTTTTTGTAATTGCTGGTTGTCTTTTGTTTGATGTTTCTTTTGTTGTTTTGTTTATTTTGTTGCTGTTATTGCTTTTGGGTTTTTTGTTATGTTTTTCTTCTTTTTTCCCTTTCAAATTGATATTTATAACCTTTAGATGAACTCCTCCCAATTGTTTTGTTATTTTTTTTTTCATTTTTCATTTTCTTTTTTTTTTCCTCAAACAGAACCATATCATTTGAATCATCTTATTTTGCCTCATAAATTGAGAGGGTAAAAATGGATGGTAGCAGAATCAAACAGTCGAATGAACATTGAGTAGAAATAAAAAATGATCAGACTTAAACACCAAACCCAAAGTCAACAACAACAGAATCGATACCCAATCTTCAACAAGCTATACACAGAGGAGACCAGTTATACTAGCAAGCCAGGGGGCAAAGAAAGGGAATGGTGAGAACAGGGTTGTTGGGAGAACAACACTGGTGGTGGAAATACCCCGATTTACTATGTACCTTAAATATTACTCTGAAATACTTGTAATTCATGTTGGTTACAATAAAAATTATTAACAAAAAGGAATAAGTGTTCTCACATGTCTATTTAAGAGCAAAGTACTTGCTACTTTTTATTCTTATTCATAATCGCTTGAATACTCTCCTAAGATCAAAATGCAAAATTGCTTAAGAAGTTTTAACAAAATCTCATGCTTAGTATAAATGCAAAATGTCTAGTACATACTTGCACAAAGCCAGGAAATAAAACAATATACAAAGAACCAGAGTATAGACTCACTCCATACCTATGTGTGTCTACAGATGGAACATCTAGTGGGACATCTAGAGATGAAATGAGATGACAACATACAAACAGAAATTTAGTTTTAGTTACTAGAACAGCAGCATATCAACAACAAGTAATCAGAAATTCAGTACATCTGAAAAACAGCAATAAAAGTTTCTGAAAGTAAAGTCTATAGGGGCTGTAGCGGTGGTGCAAGTGGTAGGGCATTTGTCTTGCATGTGCTAACCTAGAACAGACCAAGGTTCAATTCCCATATGGTCCTCTGAGCCAGGAGTGATTTCTGAGTGCATAGCCAGGAGTAACCCCTGAGCACCACTGGGTGTGACCCAAAAACAAAAAACAAAAACAAAACAAAACAAAAAAGTAAAGTTTATAAAGGAAAAAAGTTGAAGACCATGAATGTGGGGATAATATCAAGTAGCCTAACATGTAATTGAAATACCAAGTAAATACAAATTGAACCCTCAGATAAATATAAATAAAACCAAATGCCAAGAAAACCACAAAGGTATAATATGTGAAATGTTGAAAATTGGTAATAAAAACATTAGGTTTCTCTAAAGGGAAATAAATGTACAGAGAAAACAGTAAGAAAATGCAAATTTCTTATTACCATAATTGAAAATCAAAAGTAATTGGAATTACATGAAACAAAAACTATTTGGGTTTCAATTTATACAATAAAAACGTCCTGTACTGATCATTTGAATTACCTTTCTGCTATAAATTTTCCTCCCTTCTGTTGAGTTTGTCTTCTGTTTTTAAGTTCATTTAAGTATAAGCTTAATAATTTTTATTGTGGTTTATCTTGTTCTTTTAGGTAAATCTGTATTGGTAACATGTTCCATTTGTAGCAGTTTAACTATATCTCATTGGCACTGACACATGCTTAGTTTTATTTTTCTACAGGTATAATTTTTACTTCTTTAATTTTTCATTGATCCCAAGTTATTAATGATTAATTAGCATATTACTTAATTTTAACATAATTGACTTTATCTCCTTGTCCTTCGGTTAAATTTGATACCAATTTGGTTGATTTTAGTTTGATTGCATTGTGATCCAAAAAAATACTTGACATTATTTTAGTCTTTATGGATCCATTAGGACTCTATACTGATTTATAGTAGTCCAGTTGTAAATATTCTGTGGGTTTTTGGAAGATAACATGCATTATGTTTGAATGTAGAAAACAAGTACTTAAAAAAACAGGGGCCCCAAAACCATAAGATTTATAGAACAGCACATAGGCAAGACACTCCAGGACATTACAGGCATCTTCAAGGAGGAAACTGCACTCTCCAAGCAAGTGAAAGCAGAGATTAACAGATGGGAATATATTAAGCTGAGAAGCTTCTGCACCTCAAAGGAAATAGTGCCCAGGATACAAGAGCCACCCACTGAGTGGGAGAAACTATTCACCCAATACCCATCAGATAAGGGACTAATCTCCAAAATATACAAGGCACTGACAGAACTTTACAAGAAAAAAACATCTAATCCCATCAAAAAATGGGGAGAAGAAATGAACAGACACTTCGACAAAGAAGAAATACAAATGGCCAAAAGACACATGAAAAAGTGCTCCACATCACTAATCATAAGGGAGATGCAAATCAAAACAACGATGAGATACCACCTCACACCCCAGAGAATGGCACACATCACAAAGAATGAGAATAAACAGTGTTGGCGGGGATGTGGAGAGAAAGGAACTCTTATCCACTGCTGGTGGGAATGCCGTCTAGTTCAACCTTTATGGAAAGCGATATGGAGATTCCTCCAAAAACTTGAAATCGAGCTACCATATGATCCAGCTATACCACTCCTAGGAATATACCCTAAGAACACAAAAATACAGTACAAAAACCCCTTCCTTACACCCATATTCATTGCAGCACTATTTACCATAGCAAGACTCTGGAAACAACCAAGATGCCCTTCAACAGATGAATGGCTAAAGAAACTGTGGTACATATACACAATGGAATATTATGCAGCTGTCAGGAGAGATGAAGTCATGAAATTTTCCTATACATGGATGTACACGGAATCTATTATGCTGAGTGCAATAAGCCAGAGAGAGAGAGAAAAAAAAACACAGAATGGTCTCACTCATCTATGGGTTTTAAGAAAAATGAAAGACATTCTTGCAATAATAATTTTTAGACACAAAAGAGAAAAGAGCTGGAAGTTCCAGCTCACCACAGGAAGCTCACCACAAAGAGTGATGAGTTTAACTAGAGAAATAACTACATTCTGAACTTTCCTAATAATGAGAATGTATGAGGGAAATGGAGAGCCTGTTTAAAGTACAGGCAGGGGTTAGGTGGGGAGGAGGGAGACTTGGGACATTGGTGGTGGGAATGTTGCACTGGTGATGGGTGGCGTTCTTTACATGACTGAAACCCAAACACAATCATGTATGTAATCAAGGTGTTTAAATAAAATTAAAAAAATAAAATACATAATATGAAAATAAAAAAAAATAAAATAAAATACAAAAAAAATAAAAATAAAAATAAAAAAAAAACAGGGGCCGGAGAGATAGAATGGAGGTAAGGCATTTGCTTTTCATGCAGAAGGATGGTTGTTCGAATCCTGGCATCCCATATGGTCCCCTGTGCCTGCCAGGGGTGATTTCTAAGCATGAAGCCAGGAGTAACCCCTGAGCGCTGCTGGGTGTGCCCCCCCCCCCAAAAAAACCTAAAAGACTGCCACTAAGCAATGAATTTAATACAATTGCGAGATACACGAGTGAATATCCTAAAATTACTTTTATTTGTGTTGCTAATGAGATGCCAGAAAGAAATAATATAATCATTCCAATCTATTTTTATATATTTTATTTAAACACCTTGATTACATACATGATTGTGTTTGGGTTTCAGTCATGTAAAGAACACCACCCATCACCAGTGCAACATTCCCATCACCAATGTCCCAAATCTCCCTCCTCCCTACCCGACCCCTGCCTGTACTCTAAACAGGCTCTCCATTTCCCTCATACATTCTCATTATTAGGACAGTTCAAAATGCAGTTATTTCTCTAACTAAACTCATCACTCTTTGTGGTGAGCTTCCTGAGGTGAGCTGTAACTTCCAGCTCTTTTCTCTTTTGTGTCTGAAAATTATTATTGCAAGAATGTCTTTCATTTTTCTTAAAACCCATAGATGAGTGAGACCATTCTGCGTTTTTCTCTTTCTCTCTGACTTATTTCACTCAGCATAATAGATTCCGTGTACATCCATGTACAGGAAAATTTCATGATTTCGTCTCTCCTGACAGCTGCATAATATTCCATTGTGTATATGTTCCACAGTTTCTTTAGCCATTCGTCTGTTGAAGGGCATCTTGGTTGTTTCCAGAGTCTTGCTATGGTAAATAGTGCTGCAATGAATATAGGTGTAAGGAAGGGGTTTTTTGTATTGTATTTTTGTGTTCCTAGGGTATATTCCTAGGAGTGGTATAGTTGAATCGTATGGGAGCTCGATTTCCAGTTTTTGAAAGAATCTCCATATTTTTTTCCATAAAGGTTGAAATAGACAGCATTCCCACCAGCAGTGGATAAGAGTTCCTTTCTCTCCACATCCCCGCCAACACTGTTTATTCTCATTCTTTGTGATGTGTGCCATTCTCTGTGGTGTGAGGTGGTATCTCATCATTGTTTTGATTTGCATCTTCCTGATGATTAGTGATGTGGACACACATTTTTTCATGTGTCTTTTGGCCATTTGTATTTCTTCTTTGTCGAAGTGTCTGTTCATTTCTTCTCCCCATTTTTTGATGGGATTAGATGTTTTTTTTTCTTGTAAAGTTCTGTCAGTGCCTTGTATATTTTGGAGATTAGTCCCTTATCTGATGGGTATTGGGTGAATAGTTTCTCCCACTCAGTGGGTGGCTCTTGTATCCTGGGCACTATTTCCTTTGAGGTGCAGAAGCTTCTCAGCTTAATATATTCCCATCTGTTAATCTCTGCTTTCACTTGCTTGGAGAATGCAGTTTCCTCCTTGAATATGCCTGTAGTCTCAGTGTCCTGGAGTGTTTTGCCTATGTGTTGTTCTATATATTTTATGGTTTTGGGTCTGATATCGAGGTCTTTAATCCATTTGGATTTTACCTTCGTACATGATGTTAACTGGGGGTCTAAGTTCAATTTTTTGCAAGTGTCTAGCCAGTTGTGCCAACACCACTTGTTGAAGAGGCTTTCCCTGCTCCATTTAGTATTTCCTGCTCCTTTATCAAAAATTAGGTGATTGTATGTCTGGGGAACATTTTCTGAGTATTCAAGCCTATTCCACTGATCTGAGGGCCTGTCCTTATTCCAATACCATGCTGTTTTGATAACTATTGCTTTGTAGTAAAGTTTAAAGTTGGGGAAAGTAGTTCCTCCCATATTCTTTTTCCCAATGATTTCTTTAGCTATTCTAGGGTGTTTATTGTTCCAAACGAATTTTAAAAGTGCCTGATCCACTTCTTTGAAGAATGTCATGGGTATCTTTAGAGGGATAGCATTAAATCTGTATAATGCCTTGGAGAGTATTGCCATTTTGATGATGTTAATCCTGCCAATCCATGAGCAGGGTATGTGTTTCCATTTCCGCATGTCCCAATCTATTATAATCAAATTTATATGAAGATTTAAAAATCAAGGATATAAAATATTTTTGCACTGAAAAGTATGACAGAATACGTGGATAATTTTCTGTGTTCGTGGACTGGAATAATATCATGAAAAAATCCAAAATACCCCACCCAAAATTTTTCTATAGACCTCACACAACCCCTTTTTAAATTCTAATGACATTTATCACAGCAATAAAACAGACAATCTGAAAATACATATGGAACTACAGAATATTGAAGTCAAAGAAAACTTAAAGAAAACAAAGCAGAAGTCTTCACACTTCTTGATTTTAAAATATATTTGAAAGCTGTAGAAATCGAAACATGATGAGCACGGGAAAGTAAGTGGAAAGTCTTGAGCATAGAGGTTGTACCATGGAAGTAACAGGGTGCAATAAGCACATAACTGTCAATCAACAAATAATGGTGGTTATGGTGAAAGGGAAAGAATGTTAGACCATATGTGACATTGGGGGTGGGTGAATGAGCCATGGGTATTTCAGTGGCCAGGATGTTTACAATGACTATATACATCAATACATAGAATTTAAACACTATTGTAACCTTATTGCCTAAACTATAATAAACAAACAGAACAACATTGTATTAGCATTCAAGAGAGACACATAGTTTATTGTGTTACAAATATCCAATGATGTCCCATCCCATGCAAAGAAATAGAAATCTTGACTTTAGCTCTATCTAAGTTCTCTTCTCAGATTCTCATCTCTTCACTGGCTGGAATACAAGGAAAGTTTAGTTTGTTTGCTTTTGCTGCTCCTAAAAATTCTTTCCCTCTCCATTTTTTTTCTGTGGTTTCAGAAATTGAACCCAGAAGTCTAACACAGGTAAGACAAGAAGAATCCTAAATATTCTAATTATTTTTAATCTTAGGGCTTTTGTCTATGCTATTACTTCAACTAGCATTTTCTTCTTTTTATAGCTAAATGGCCCTCTTCTTTACTTCAATCTGCTAAAAATTCATCTGACACAAAGTCCTTTATAGTCATCCTTTTTTTTTCTTATTTTTTGGTTTTTCGGGCCACACCCGTTTGATGCTCAGGGGTTACTCCTGGCTAAGTGCTCAGAAATTGCCCCTGGCTTAGGGGGACCATATGGGATGCCGGGGGATCAAACCACAGTCCTTCCTTGGCTAGCGCTTACAAGGCAGACACTTTACCTCTAGCGCCACCTCACCAGCCCCCATAGTCATCCTTTCTAAAATAGCACTTCATATCACTTTTCTCTCTTCCCTCTTTCCTGCTTCATTTATTGTCACAGCACCTATCATCACCTGGAGTATACTATTTTTCATTTTCATTTTATTGTCTTTATTTCTTCCCCATATAATCTCTCACAACGAAATGTTGATCTGCTCATTGTTCAGTCTTTGTACTCAGAACAGTATCTCTTTCTGGTGAGTGTTAAAAACATTTTTTTTTGTTAAACAGATAAACAGATGATGTAAGACTATTAATAAATGAACATATGTCACTTATAGGGTCTTTTTGTGGTCTACTTTCATATTCCCTCTTTAGTACTCTTTCTTACTTTTCCACCACTCCTTTTCTGTGCTCCAATTTTAAACTTGAAAAACAAAACAAAACAAAACAACACTACACTTTTAAGGGCTGGTGAGATAATATGCTTACTTTTTATTTTTACAAGGCTTACCTGAATTCAATTTATGAAACCTCTTTTTTTACAAAGCCTACCTTGAACACAGCCAGGAGTGATCTCTGAGTGCTGAATTGAGAGTAAGTCCTAAACACATCCAGTGTGGTCAAAATTAAAAATAAATAAACCTCAATTCTTTTCCTTCTATGTTCTTCATACCACTATACTCTTTAATTAGGAGCATAAATTTGTTTCTTTCACTCTATGAGTAAGCTCCAGAGAAGTATGTTTGTATTTTTTTTCTGAATCAAACAGATTTTACCATGTTTTTATATAGCACTATGTGCCTTACCTTGGGTCTCTTGCGACCATTCTAATTCCACATTTATTTATGAGATTATTTGATTGTTTACTCACAAAGATAACATAGGTGCCCAATCAATGTTAGTTTAATAAAAAAAATATCCCTAGTTAACCATGATAGCAATGGCTATGTACAAATAAAATGTCAACCCAATTGAACTCTTTCTCCAGTCCCATTCATATATATTTTAATTGAAGGTATTCATATTTAATATTGCCTTCTAACCTATTGAAATCAATTGACATTCTGCATACTTAGTGACATAAACTCTGCTTTTTAAAAAAACTGAAACCATCTTATAGACAATATTATTGCTCCGAGTTCTTTATATCTTTTTACTTCTTTTTCTTTTTCTTTTTCTTTTTTTTTTTTACTGGAACTATGAATTATCTTATTAGGCTTTTTTTTTTAAAGTAGGAGGTATTTTTAACAATGAAGGGGTAATATGCGTTATCCAGACCTATTCTAGAGTTCTATTTCAAACTCTGACTCTTTCCACATCACTCATGTAGGCTTCTCTACAAAGTGATGACCCCTTTGGGACTTGTCTGTTATCCACTTGGGCCCACTATAAAAATATGATGAAGCAGCTTTCCAAGAGAGGATTATTATGTTGTAAAGAAAAATCTACTAGGTCCTCAGAGTTATGAAGAAATCCTAGAAAACATATTTTAGGGGAGGAAAATTTCCTAATGAGATATATATGTATATATACATACATACATACATACATACATACATAACTTACCTAGAAAACTTTTAATGTCTATACACAAATCTTTTTTAAGTTTCTGACTTCTGAGACTTACAGAATTAGTTATAAGGGATGGTATTCAATCCAACCCCCCAATATATTGATAACAGGAACTATAACCCAGAGAAACTGGATGAATTATCAAAGGTTGCAAAACTACTTAAACACGGAGCTAGAATAAAATCTTGGTCTTATTTCTAGTCTAGCATGTTCTTAGGAGCACACAGGTTCCTAGGAAACTCTAGGGACCTAACATCAGTTACCTAAGTTGTTGAGGTGGGCATGACTAAGTTAATGCAAATCAGCACTCCCACCACTGAATTCAGCACTGAATTTCAAGGCCCCACATCTCAGCGTGGGGTGTTCAATTATCTCTATTTTTAAGTATTCAAGAGTCAGATTGTGTTACAGACTGATCTGGGCCTGGTGGAGGCAGGGTATCAGCACCCCAAACTCTTCATTTAAAATTCAAAATAAATTCACTCTGCTTTCCATCAAGATGGGCTCTCTGCTTTAGTTAAAACTTTTCCGTCACTGACTAGAACTCCTGTAGGAGGTTCCTGTGGGCAAAGCTGTTGGCTTCCACTCCAAGCTGATCAGAACCAATTATGAAGAACAATAAGTTTAATCAGAGGTTATTGTTTTAGAGATGTGGTACTTGAAAATTAAACCTAGAGTATGCCATAAAAAGTATTAGGAGTCTCTGATGCAGGGAGAATAGTTAGTAGAGGCAGACTGTGGGAGCTCAGTAGATGGAGAATCAATACCCCAAGGATGTTTGTACACGCCATTGAAGGAATTCTGGAGCAGCTGGAAAAATATGGAAAATTTGGAAAAATATTTTATCTTTTAGGGCCCCAGTATATTTAATCAATAAAATGAACATTAAATTTTTCTTTTTTGCCATTCAGAATGTCAAACTGAGGTTTTATGTATACAAGGCACATGCTTTGCTGCTGAGCCAGATCCCCAAATGTAGAGAGGATGTTGATTTAATTGTTTTAAACATGGTGGTTGTCATGAAGATTGAGGAAATACTGAAGCACCAAATTGAGATCAGTCGGCACTTTGAGGGTTAGATCCCTTCCATTTTACCTTTATATTCTTCATTTTGTTTTTTCTTCTTCCTTTTCCTAACTTGGTCATAATTCCTTTTATTTTATTCCGAATGTTCCTTTTTCTCTTCTGTTTCTCTATTTGTGAACACCTTGTAATTATAATTGGCTCTTAAATCAGTGTTGTTGAGATGTAATTTACATATAAAATACATAATTTTAAAACAGTGTAAGTGCTGAGTTTAGCAAAATCTATACCTGCATGTGTATTTACCATGATAATCAAGAGCCAGAACACTTCCACCATCATAAAAGGCAACCCAGGACATCTTCCTAGTCCTCTCCCTACAAGCCCAGCTGATATAAATATTAATATCTTCTATCTTCATAGATTTGTCATTTCAAATGTAATTCTATGAAATGCACTTTTGTAAGATTTTTATCCTGTGATGTATTTCAGTTATCTATGTTTTGTGTGACAGTTTGTTTTGGTTCAGATGGGGCTGCAGTACTCTATTGTATGAATGTGTTATGATTTGTTTTTCTGTTTACCAGATGTTAGACATCTGGTTGTTTCCAATTTTTTAACAACTATAAATAAATCTACTATGAACATTGTTTATGTATAAATATTTATGTATATATATATGTCTTTTGGAATTCTTAAAAGACAAGTTTAGTAAATTTGGGGAAAGGGCTTCATAAACTGCTCAGGTGACTTAGGGACCTTCCTATTAATGCATGGTCCAGTTGTGCTTGGGGAACATGTGTTGCTGGAGATTGAATGCAGGATCTCCATATGCATGACATGTAATTACTTACTGTCCTTTGAACTATCTCTAATAATTTATCTTGTTTCTTTACTTGCATTTGGGCCACACCCCATGATGCTCAAGGCTTACTCCTGTCTCTACACTCAGGAATTGAATTACTCCTGACAGTGCCTGTAGGGACCAAATGGGATGCTGGGGATCAAACCATTATAAACACATGCATGACAAGCACCTTACAAATTGTAAGGTGGACCTCTCAAAATAATCTTTTAATGATTTCTCACTTCCTCTAAGACAAGGCTGTTGTTAATAGACTTTTCTGTAACATGAAGCATACTCTGAGCTGTTCAATAATAATCATATATTTCTACTGAGAGCTTGAAAGATAGCTAGTGTGATTCATTAAATGAGTTTTAATTTAAAATAATTAAAATGGAAATGTAAAGAGCCTCATGTGGTTGGCAGTTATTGTATTGACTGGTAGCTACACATCTCCAAATATTATTATATTTCACAACCTTTGATGCATAATTTTATCTTCATCTGGTTCAAAATGTTTTTAAATATCCATTGTGATTTCTTCTTAAAACAAGGGGCATCTTTTTAATTGTCAAATATTTGGGGTTTTATTCCTTATTTCTAATTTCAAACCACTATGTTCAGTGAACTTATTCTATCTGCTTTATTAACTTTTTAATGTATTGAAATTTACTTTATCATTATATATAATCTACTTTGGTGATTCAACCATGTGCATATAAGAAAAAAGTATTTTGCAGTTATAGGTAAGGCATCCAATTCAAACCAATTGATCAATTATCTTGATGGTGCTGTTGAAACATTTCTCTTTTTATAAATTTCAACCTGTCTATTTTATATTCTTAGAGGGAAGTTTTTATCCCTAATTGTACTTATTTTACTACTTTCTGTATGTGCGTTTTTGCTTCATTTATTTTGAAGCTCTATGATTAGATACATATAGATTTTATTTGTAATATTTTCAAAGAACTGAGTTCTCAACATTATAAATAAATATCTATTTTAATTATCTTCATGATGAAGTTCACATGCCTAGTTTTAATTGATATTTTACAACTTTCTTTTGATCTTATTTTTTTCATTTTTAAACCTTTTTGAATATTTACATGTATGCTTCATTTGTTTAAGATAACATTTTGTAATAATTATTAATCATATATTCCTAGTTGTGGTGGACAGATGGTGAGGCCTTTCTCGGCCCGGCCCTTGCCTGCAGCCCCCTGGCCTGGTGGGTCTGTAGGTATCAGTGTGAAGGCAAAGAAATGATCAACAGAAGTCAAATAAAGTTTCATCCAGATTTATTAAGGCCCTAACCACCATGTGCATATTCCTCACATGGCCTCTAAGTTAAGTTTTTTAAGCAGCCTCCTTCAGCTGTCCTCCATCCATCTTGTTGCCTCTGCATCTGTTTCCTTGCTGCATCTCTCTGCTGCCTCTCCCTTGCTGAGTCTGTTCCTCACCCCTCCCCTTAGGCCACTCTTAATTACCGACCACAGACCCCTCCCAGTTGTGGGAGGGTCTGATATCCAGGTAAGATTAACATTGGCTTTGAGGAGGGGTAGCAATAACATATAGTTGCATCTTTCTATTTTACCAGTTCGAATTGCCTTTCAATTTTAGAGTTTGGACTATGTCCATTTAATGTATTTATAGGTGTTTGAGTTTAAGTCAATTTTTAGGGTTGCTTTTTTTTGTCTATCTTATTTCTGACTTTTGATTTTTTTTCTTATTTCATATTAATTTCTATTGAAGCACCATACTTTACATTACTGTCAAATAATGCTTTTATGTGTACATAGTGTTTTTTTTTTTTTGTGGTTTTTGGGTCACACCCGGCAGTGCTCAGGGGCCACTCCTGGCTCCATGCTCAGAAATTGCTCCCGGCAGGCACGGGGGACCATATGGGACGCCGGGATTCGAACCGATGACCTTCTGCATGAAAGGCAAACGCCTTACCTCCATGCTATCTCTCCGGCCCCTTATGTGTACATAGTGTTTTAACACCTCACTCACTATCATGACCTTCCCATGGAACTTGCCCTTCCATCCCTACCCTCCTACCTTTGGTAACCTCATTCCTACAAGCCATTACCTTTAGCAATTGTTATTCCCTTACTGTGCTTCTTTATATTCACACATTAAATTTTATTCTGTATCTGTCCCTCTCCTCCTGATTGACTTGGCTCATCATGATACTCTTTTTTCGTTTCGTTTTGTTTTTCAGGCCACACCCGTTTGATGCTCAGGGGTTACTCTTGGCTAAGATCTCAGAAATTGCCCCTGGCTTGGGGGGACCATATGGGACGCCGGAGGATTGATCTTTCCTTGGCTAGCGCTTGCAAGGTAGACACCTTACCTCTAGCGCCACCTCGCCGGCCCCATCATGATACTCTTTTAGCTCTCTATTCATGTGGTGACAAATGACAAGAAAAATCTTTTCTTATAGATGACTAATAATTGCATGCTTATAATCACCATTTATTTGCCTTTTAATGTGTTTGTGTGCACATGGTTTGCTTCCAGGTCTTGACTATTGATTTTCCCCCTTATTTTTGTTTTTTATTTTGGGGCCATACCTAGACATACTAGAGTTTACTCCTGGTTCTGCACTCAGGAATTACTTCTGGCAATGCATGAAGAATCTCTGAGATCCCAGAGATTGAATCTGAATCAGCAATGTGCAAAGAGCTGTACCCATTGTGCTATCTCTCCAGCCCCCAGATCTTGGTTATTATAAATGGTTTTTAAATGAATATAAAACACCCATATCTTTTCAAAAATAGTAGTTATGGGTCTTTTTTTGAAGTCATATAAAGTTTAATTCTTAGTTTTTTGCGATGTTCCTGTACTGATTTGCATAGAGGGACTCTTGTGGAAAGAGGTGGGTACACTGATGATGAATGTGATGTAGGAATTAAGTGCTAATAATAAATCATTATTAAAAGTACTGTAAACCAAGAAATCTCAATCAATAAAAGTAAAATAATACAGTTTTAAAAATGACCAGAGGTAAGTCAGTTGATAGAAACAAATCTATAAATTAAATTCATTATCATCATTATACTTGATAACTAAGGGATTCATAAAAACAATGAGAAGGATCATTGACAATATCCAAATAATATGTACGATAAAAATATAACATCTAGGAGCCGGCAAGGTGGTGCTAGAGGTAAGGTGTCTGCCTTGCAAGCGCTAGAGTAGGATGGACCGCGGTTCGATCCCCAGGCGTCCCATATGATCACCCCAAGCCAGGAGCGATTCTGAGTGCATAGCCAGGAGTAACCCCTGAGCATCAAACGGGTGTGGCCCCCCAAAACAAACAAAATATAACATCTAATATTAATAGATTTAAGTTATGAAGAAATGTCAGTATAAAAAAATTATTTTTTTGGTTTTTCGGGCCACACCCATTTGGTGCTCAGGGGTTACTCCTGGCTAAGCGCTCAGAAATTGCCCCTGGCTTGGGGGAACCATATGGGACGCCGGGGGATCGAACCGCAGTCCTGATCCTTGGGTAGAGCTTGCAAGGCAGACACCTTACCTCTAGCGCCACCTGGCCGGCCCCTAGTATAAAATTTTTAGAGAAAAATCAAGAACTTAAAGCATTGTCACGTAAATAAATTATCTGCTTAATCAAAAAACTGTATTTCAAATAACAACTTAAATAAGGAAAACCAGAAGTGGTAAGAGATAGAAAAGATAGTTTCACTTAAATTTCTTTAAAAATATTAGTCTAGTTAAAGGAGTAACAAAAATAAATCATTGAGGCGTATAATATACATAGAAATAAAATAAAAGGTGGTAATGCCACAAAAGAGAGAAGAAAATATATTTTAGCATTGTAGAAATCTTATATTGCATATAAAAGTTCATAATAAATTTTAGATACAGGCTATGTTAAGTTTAAAATGTGTTGATTGGGGGTTGAAATGATAGTGCAGCCAGTAGGGCATTTGTCTTGCACATGGCCATGCCAAGTTCAAATCTAGGCACTCTATTCAGTCCCCTTCACCTGTCAGGAGTGATCCCTGAGCACAGAGCCAGGAGTAAGCACATACAGGTATGGCCCCCAATCCAAAATAAAATAAAATAAAATGCATACGGTTAGTTCATGATAGAGCACATGCCTGGTATTTGGATGTTCTCATTCTTTTTTAATGTAAGTGCAGTGATTTATTTTAATGTATTTTAAATATTGTAAATGCTATTTGCATGCTGGATTTTGTTGTAGAAGTTTTGTTTTTGTCATTAGTTAGGTTATTATTGGCTGATCTTTTAAAGGTTCTTTTAAAAAAAACTTTTTTTGTTCACATATAAGTTGTTCTTTTAAAAACCTTTATTTGTTCTCTTAGAAGTCCCTTATTTTTCTTGTCATCATCAGCCTAATGATACACAGAATTTCCCTAAATTTCTAGGTCTAAATAGTTGATCTTCAAAATACTATTTAGTTCTTTAATGTTCTCTTCAATTAAAACCCTTCTTGTATAACATTTATATCATATACTGAAAAGTTACTTAAACCAGGAGCCTGTTGATCTGCTCTGGTGCTCTAGTCTCATTTTTCTGTCATAGATTCTATCCACATCACTCACTTGTCATTTCCCTTTACTATAATCCTAGAAATTAGTTATGCCTCTCTTAGGGATTTTGTTTGCGTGTAGCCAATGTTATTTTTCTCATGTAGATCTAGAGAATTTATTTATTTTTTATTTTTTGTAGAGTAAATCAGCTGGTAACTGAGAAAGGATACACAACAAGTATTTTGTTATTTATGCATGCTATTGTGAATTTGTAAGTAATTTTTTGGCTTTTTTTATTTGTATTTTGAGGGGCCACACTCTGCTGTGCTCCTATCTCTATCTCTGTGGTCAGGGATCATTTTTAAAGGAGCCTAAGGGACCATATGCAGGAATCAAACCTAGATCAGTATATACAAGGCTGTGACATATTTTTATTTGATGAAAAACACTTCCTCTTTTTTTAATTGCTAAGGTTTTTTAACCCATAAATTAATGTTGAATTGTCTTCAAATACTGTTTCTGCCTCTGCCTAGAAAGATTGTATTTTTCTCCTCAACATTAGAAAACTTTGTTTTATTTTTCCCCCAAATTCTAGTGGTATGTGATATTTTCAAGGTGACTTATTTTTCTCCCTCCTTGCAGATTTTATTCTTTATCTCAAGTAGTCTAAAATTTCATGAAGTTTACCTCATTGTGCTTTAATTTTGATCTAGTATAGAGTAGTTGAGGTAAAGGCTTATAGCTATGACTTACAGGTAATGTGATTGTAGAAATTAGAGGTTACAGATAAAGTTGGTGAAGGAGAAAATAACTATAGCTAATATAATTATTATATATGCATGGTCTATAATCATGGGGCCATTCAGTATAAAATACATCACAAGATTTTATATATGAAACAAGAAAGAAAAGTTTATCTGTTAGTTCTATTTTCCAACTGGCCAAAGCTTTTGCCTTCAGTTTCAGGATGAGTATTTAAGTGATTGTTAAACAGGGCATGCTACTTCTTAGAAAAATGCAAGAACTTTTTACAAGGAAGGCAAGAGGAGGCAAGTGTTACTGTCTTGAAGTAAGAAGACATCTGTGAAGTGTTTCATGGAATGGAAGATCTTATTGCCACTAGTCCTGTTTCATGGACACGGAGAGTTTTGCTTTTCTTTTAGCTTTAAAATTTTTTGTTTTTAATTTTTTATTTTAGGTACATAGTGACATTAAATCAGGGGCATTCCCACCACCAATGATGTCCTCCCTCCACCTCCACGCCTGTTCCCAGCATGCATCCCATATTCCCCTCCTTTGTCTCCCCTCGCCCCCACCAGGGCTGCTAGTATAAGTGGTCCCTTCTGTGTCTAGCTTGTTTTTGAGTGGGTATCGATTCTGTTGTCATTGGCTTTGGATTTGGTGTTTAAGTCTGATCATTGTTTATTTCTACTCAATGTTCATACGACTGTTTGGTCTTGGCACCCTCCATTATTTCCCCCTCAATTTGTGAGGTGGAACAAGATGGTTCAAGTTATGTGGTTCTGTTTGAAAGGAAAAAAAGGGCAAAAATCAAACAAGCAAAAATATGGGAGGAGTCCTTCTAGAGGCTATAAATATCAATTTAAGAGAAGAAAGGGAAAAATGAAGAAAAATATAACAACAATACAAAAGAAAAAGCACCACATCAATAAAGACAACCAAACAACAACCACGGTCCTGAAATAAAAGCCACAGTCCCCAAATAAAAACAAGACCAAAAAAATAAGACCAAAAAAGTGAAAAACAAATAACAACAGCAATAACAAAAAAAAAATTAAATTGTGCTTCTCTCTCTCTCTCTCTCTCTCTCTCTCTCTCTCTCTCTCTCTCTCTCTCTCTCTCTCTCTCTCTCTCTCTCTGCATAGGTACAGTAAATATTGGGGAGATTAGAAAGAAAATTTCCGAGGCCAGAGAGATAGCAAGGAGGTAAGGCATTTGCCTAGCATGCAGAAGGTCGGTGGTTTGAATCCCGGCATCCCATGTGGTCTCCCAAGTCTGCCAGGAGACTACTACTGCCAAGTCTACTCCAAGCGTAGAGCCAGGAGTAATCCCTGAGTGCTGCCGGGTGTGACCCAAAAACAAACAACATCAAAAAATGTTTTTGCTGTTATTTTTGAATATATGTAAATATGTATGTATGAATGCATGCAAACAGTATTCTCATAGATTATTTGCTATTTTTTATTCAGATAAAATATTTAGTTTTCTTTCTTTTATTTTCTTATTTTTGATCTTTACATTCAAAATCAAGTTGTTCTTCAGGTACTTGATTGAATATATTTAGGAGAGCTCAAATAAGTTGATCAAAAATCTGTGTGTGTGTGTGTGTGTGTGTGTGTGTGTGTGTGTGTGTGTAATTTATATTTTCAATGTCTTTATCTCAGTGAATATTTTCTTTGCCTGGTAAGATTTTCTTTGATTGTTTTCCTTAGAGAAAAACCCATAATCTTTGACCTAAAAAGTGTATGCCAGACTGCCAATGTTCTGAAATCCAAGTGGGGTAAAAGGTTTAGAATCACAAGTTCAAAACACATTTTGTGTCCCTTTCTATCAGGTTCTGGTTTCACTTGTCAAATGTGTCTGAGGTCTCACAGCCAGACATTATTTTACTATTTGTAGACTATATCTCTTTAGGTAGACAAGATCTTGCAAGTTGCTTCCCTCATTCCTTCCCTCCCCTTTCTGCTTCTTCCTTTCTTCTTCCTCCTAGAATATATGCATAGAAGTGGTATTGCTGGATCATATTTTTTTCAGTTTTTTTTTATTTATTTTAGTTATTTTTCCAGTTTTTTGAGAAAAATCCGTATTATTTTCCAGAAATGCTAGACTACAAAGCATTCCTTTTTTTACTTTGTTTTACCTAATATTTCTTTCTTTTTTCTTTTTTTTTCTTTCTTTCTTTTCTTTCTTTCTTTTTCTTTCTTTCTATTTTTCTTTCTTTCTTTCTTTCTTTCTTTCTTTCCTTTCTTTCTTTCTTTCTTTCTTTCTTTCTTTCTTTCTTTCTTTCTTCTTTCTTTCTTTCTTCTTTCTTATTTCTTTCTTTCTTCTTTCTTTCTTTCTTCTTTCTTTTCCTTTCTTTCTTTCTTTCTTTCTTTCTTTCTTTCTTTCTTTCTTTCTTTCTTTCTTTCTTTCTTTCTTTCTTTCTTTCTTTCTTTCTTTCTTTCTTTCTTTCTTTTCTTTCTTTCTTTCTTTCTTTCTTTCTTTCTTTCTTTCTTTCTCTTTCTTTCTTTCTTTCTTTCTTTCTTTCTTCTTTCTTTCTTTCTTTCTTTCTTTCTTTCTACTGTCTCCAAGGTTCTCATGAAGGAGGTGTACAAGTCTCAGAACCACCAAGGAGTCTGTTTGCTGTCAGAAGTCCTTACTTTTACTTTTTTTTTTAATATATATATATAATTTTTATTTTGATCAAAGTGGATTACAAATCATTCACAGTAAAATTTTAGGTATTGAAGTCTTTACTTTTTGTTGCTGTTTTGGGCCACACCTGGCAATCAGAGGTTACTCCTGGCTCTGCACTCAGAAATCACTCCTAGCTCCTGGGACCATATGGGATACTAGGGATCAAACTCAGGTCCATCCTGGTTCAGCCATGTGAGAGGCAAATGCCGTACCACTGTTCTAGGCATTCTAGGCTCCCTGTTTGCTTTCTTTGGGGGGATTTTTTCATCTTTTGATAGTTTATTTTGTGGCTTCTCTCCAGACTGTTTTGTTATAGGGAGATGATATGCACCTTATTTATCAGTACATTGATTTTGTCCTCAGCAGCTGTTACTCTATTGGTTAAGGCTTCCAGTGAACTTTTCATTTCACCTACCACATTTTTCAGTCCTTTTTTTCAGTTTGAAGTTTTCTCATTTCTATACATTTATATTTTCTTGAATCTTAATAGTGATTCGTTCAGTTCATCAGTTCATTCCATGCTTTCTTTGAATTCTTTGAACATCCTTCATATTTCTTCTCTAAATTCCTTATCTGAGAGGCTATATATAAGGTTGATGATTGTCAGGCTTTCAGAGTTATCATATTCATTCTCTAAGCTTGGTGGAGCTCTGTATTGTTTCCTCATTGTCACCTTTGCAGTGTGGTGGTATTTTTTATGTGATGTCATGGGGTTTATTGACTAGAAGAAATGCAAAGGGAACTGCAGTCATTTCTTTGCACTGATATCCACCTCATTATGTCATGTTACAGGGAAGTGGCTGCTCTCTCCATCTTCAGGAGTGAGGTCATGCTCACAGTTAACCAGGGAAAAAAGATCTCACTGGAGTGATTTCTGTACTGTCTCTGGGTGTGGGCTGTGCTCATGGCTCACCCACTGATGAGCATTTCTGGAGAATGGTACATCATCTTTTATAAAGCAAGAAATAAACTGTGTGGAGGTGATGTGGTGAAAAGGGATCAGTCACAAATTACAGAATTATTTGATTTCGAACTTTTGAAAAACAGTATGGAGATTTATTTTTTTATTATAATTTTTATTTTAGTCAAAGAGGCTTACATATCATTCACAGCAATATTTTAGGTACATATTAACATTGAATCAGGGGAATTTCCACCACCGAATTGTCCTCCCTCCACCTCTGCTCCCATCCTGCCTCCCATAGCCTCCACCTTCACCCCTGGGGCTGCTAGAATGAGTGGTCCCCTCTGTGCCTAGCTTACTACTTAGTGATCTTTCAACTGTTTGGTCATGGTACCTCCATTATATCCCCCAATAATTGGGAGGCAGGATTAGATAGTTAAGGTTATGTGGTTTTGTTTGAAGAAGAGAAAAGTAATAAAATGGGATAAAAATCAAATATGTCGAGAATGGCCAAAGTTCTTCTAGAGGCTCTCATCCTCGGTTTGAGAGACAAGGGGGAAAAAGAAGGTGGAACAGCACATCAGTTCAATATCCACACCAAATCAAGACATTGACAAAAGTTATATAGATTAAAAAAAAGATTATTTTGTGCTTTTTGTCTCTCTTTTTTCCCCCCTCCTGCATAGGCACAGTAAACATTGGAGTCATTCAAAAAAGAATTCCCTTGGTCTAAGAGATACAGGGTTTCTCCACCCTTGGAGTATGTTGTCATTGGTTTAACTATAGACTCCTTTCTAGTTCATTTACTCTCCTGTTGGTGCTTTTGTGGTGTATGGGAGACTTCTACTTCGTCATGGGTGGTAAAAATCAGGTCTCTGTATCTAGAGATCTTCGTCTCTGCACATGTCAAGGATGGAACTTATGGTGAAGTCTTTCTTTGTGGATTTAGAAATTCAGTTCCCTTAGTGTCATTATAATCTGTCTTCTGTGATTGGTGGTCTTGATCCTTGTGCTAATACTAGGATGGAGCCTGGGATAGCGTCTTTTATTATATTACCAGAAGACCCATTTAGTTGCTACTGTCTCAGTCATACCTCTGGAATTAGAGATCATGGCTGTTGTGCAGGTCATAGGTCAAACAATAGACTAGAGTTTTTTTCTTGGTCCCAGGATGCATACTGCCCGGTCATGGTTCTATCAGCCAGTCATTTGTAGATTGCAATATTGGCTTTTGCACAGACAAACTGATGACAAGTCTTCTGATTTTTTCTCATCGTTAGTTGGTGAGGTAGGGTAACCTGCTCTTAGGTCAAGTTGTTCCCAATTTCCTAGTTGTCAGGATATCCTATTAGAGCTGGGCCATGTTGTTGTTTGAGAAGTATTAAGGATGTCCCAGATGGGATTTGGTTCCTGTAGCTGTTGTGAAGAACTGTGCCATTTCTATGCCTGGGATCCAGGGTTCCAGGCTGGATGGTCGGCATCTAATCACCTGGGGTCTAAGTTGGGTCCACATGACATATATTCAAGGTGGGAGATGCCCCTGTGTTGTAAAAAAAGTATGAGTTCTTATCCCTAGTAGATAAGAGCCCATTTTTAAACGTAACCCTACCCCTTTTTTTTTAGTGTGCCTTTGCAGGAAGAGATGGTGCTACATTATATTGCTGGTGCATTTGGGGGTGGAAAGAGAAGAAAACAGAAGCAAGTCACACACCCAAAAAAGATTAAAAAAAAGAGATAAAAATATATGTGCTCCCGTATATATAAAGAAAAAAGTGTTTTTTAATAAAAATTAAAAAATGAAATAAAAAGTAATTAAAGGAACAAAGAGATGCAGGAGACTAACTTATATTTGGGTAAAAGCAGGTAAAGAGGAATGTTATACAGGGCTTAAACTTATAATGGAACTATAGGTTTCCCCATTGTCTTTTGAGATTTTCTTGTGGGGCGTGGGTTCCCGGGCACCTTTTCATCACACACCCTGACCTTCTTGAGATTGGCAAAAGATTTGCGGCAGGGAGGTCTTAGGTAGAGTTCTTGCATTGGATTCCTTTTACAGCTAAGTCTGGTATCAAGCAACAGTTCGTGTTAGGAAGAGTTGGTAAGAAGGGAGTTGGTAAGAAGGGCCCCACCATGTGAGTCAGCGGGGGTGTTGGTTGTCTTTTCTTGCCAGCGATGAGATATGGGTTTGAGTGGGTGTCCCTTCGCTTCGGTGCTGGATACTGGTTCGTTGGGGTAGAGGGTCAGTCTTTATGCCTAATAGATTAAGAACTGAGGGTGAAGAGTTTTAATAAGGTGGGAAATCTGGATGGGATTGAGGGGTGAAGGGATAGTCGGATTTCTAACTAGGGAAAACGGGGAAGTATATGGAAGGGGCAGAAAAGGAGAAAAGAGCAAATAAGATTGAAAAGAAAAAGAAGAGAAAAAGAAAAGTAGTGAGAAGAGAGGAGGAAAGACCAAAGAAATGTTAGTTTGCTTGAATGTGTTTGTGAGTAGGCCCTGTAGTATAATTCTGTAGGTCACAGTTGCTGCTTCGGTGATCTGGCTGGTCACCTACTTCAGGTTCTAAAAGAAGGTATAAGCTAGAAATAAAGGGTATGTTAAAAAGTTTTATCGAGACATCTTCATACTGCAAGCTGGGTATGGTATCTCATGTGACTGAGTCCCGAGGTGCCATCTTAGGTTGTCAACCCTTTGTATCCAAGAATGCCTGTGGACAAAAAAGCTGAGAAGTTATTTTAGATATAGTAAGATTAAGGCATTAAAACATAAAATTAAAAATTATTAACTATATAATATTTATATAATTATATAATAATTAATTATTAATAGCTAAACTTAATTAATTAATTAATAATGCCAGGGAAGACCCTACCACTGCTCTGACATCAACCTACTCAAAAGAAACTTCCCTTAACTTTGTGAAGACTTAACAACAACAACGACCTGCTTACTGGACAGGGCGTTCTGCATTGCCCTTTAATTGTGAGGTGAAACTAGAGGATGCTCCACACCAGCATGACTTTAATGTAGGATGTGCAGATTCCAGGATCTTTAATACAGAAACCTGATGCCAACAATAGAAACTGCATGAAAAATAAAACTGTATTGGCACTACAGACAATGACTTGGATTGAACAAACTAGTTTGCCTGGAGCCTAGAGTTGGTCTGATGCCAGAAAACTTCAGGGATAGGGTCTTCTTGTATTTAGGCCAAGGCTTTTCCTTTACATGTCCCCCAAATTTTGGTGGGCCTATGCAAACAATATTTGCCACTCTAACACTGTTTTTACTGTGCTCCTTTGACTCTAAACCTTAAAAAACACTTAAACTTTTGATGTTAACTTAAACTAATATGCATGTGCATGAAAATGTAAAAAAATACTATGCCTTCAATGTTTAAGGAGTCACATAAATTTCATGGCTTTAGATTGCTTTGTGTACTCCTAAGAAATGTTATAATGTACTACAATCTGGGGACTTGTGGACAAAGTAATTGTACATAGGTTCTGTTTTATTTATCTTAATGTTCTTTGACTGTAAGTTCAAAATTTAGGCGTCAACAAGGGGATTTCTTCTGAGAACTCTGTTTATGGGTGATTGTCCTTTCACCGTAACTTTACCTTGTCCTCTTTCTTTGCATAAGTGTTCTCATAATTAAAAATAAAAATTAATAAAAAAGATGAAGGCATTAAATCATATTATTTTGAAATGCTTCCATTGGAGTCACTGATTTCCCATGGTAATCTTTACCTGTAATCCTGTATAGGATCCCTAAGAGATTATTATGGGCCTTTGTAATAAAGGGCTGATTACATACCTGTTCTCTCTACACTGCTGTTTTTGCTGTTGCTAGTTTCTTTATGGTATAATGTGTAGTCAAGAGTTTGTGTTGTTCCTCTTTCATATGATTTGGGCACTACTTCCCAGTATATGTTGACTGTTACAATGTGTGGAGTTTCTACCCAGTTAAACCCTGTTATTTGATCATTGAGTATTAGTTGTATATATGGTGTATTTTCTAGGTGCTTCAGAATAGTGCTATCATACTGTGTTTATCTTTCATCTTCTGGCTTACTTTAACATAATATGTTCTAGATCAATCTTTGTTGCTGCAAAGTCTATGATTGTATCATTTTTAATTGCCATGTAGTATTCTGTAACTCCACCCTGGCTTTAGGTGTACCTACCTGAGACCCGCCCTTTTCTGGGAGGGGTCTTTGGAATCGGATATTAGGTGTAACCTTACCTGCAAGACCCCTCCCATTCCGGGGAGTGGTCTTGAAAGGTTATATAAAGCCTTTGACCCAGGGGATTAGGGTCTTTGCGCCCTTTTGGCTTTTGGCTTGGCTGGCTCTCTCGCTTCTGGTCTTTGGGCAGCATGGAGCCCAAAGGGAAAATGGGTAAAAGGAGTTAAGAGGCAGGGCTAGCTAAGAATGGCTGAATGCTTGAAAGGTTATGAGATAGGCCACACACATGTGGTGAATAGGGCATGAATAAAGTTGATGCTTCCTGATGCCTGCCTGTGAGTGAGTTCAATACCCATTGCTTTCCTGGACCCCAGACCCGCTGGTTCATGGGGGATGAAGCCATGTGGCCGGGGCCTAAGAACAGATGCCTCCATCCTTCACCATCCACCTCCATCCACCACCATCGTTAATTATTTAACACAACAGTATTCCATTGTGCATAGATAACACATCTTAATGATCCACTCATCTGTTATTGGACATTGAGGTTGGTTCCAAGACTTGGCTATTATACTAATTGCTGCGATAAATAGTGGGGTGCACACATACTTTGGGATGAATGTCCTTCCAACTTGGGGGTAGATACCTAGGAGAGCAATCACTGGGTCAAATGGCAGCTCAATTCTGAGTTCTTTGAGCAATCTCCAGACTGTTCTCCATAGGGGTTGGACTAGGAGGCATTCCCACCAGCAGTGGATGAGAGTGCCTTTCATAGCACATCCCCGCCAACAGAGACTGTTCTCATTATTTTTGATGTAAGCCATTCTCACTGGTGTAAGGTGGTACCTCATTGTTGTTTTGATTTGGATTTATCTGATGATGAGTGAAGGTGGCATGTTTTTATGTGTTTGTCGGCCATTTTCGGTCTTCCAAAGAGAAGTGTCTATTCATTTTGTCTCCCCATTTTTTATGGCTTTATTTGGTGTTGAGGGGCTCAGTTTTCTGAGTGCTTTGTATATTCTGGATATCAGCCCTTTATCTGATATGTTGGGTGAAAAGATTTTTTTCCATTCAGATAACTGTCTTCTTGTGTTACGTAGGGTTTCTTTCGCCATGCAGAAACTTTTTAGTTTGATGTAGTCCCATTTGTTTATGTTTGATGCTAAAGATCTTGCCATTGGTGCTCCATCCTCGAAGACTTTTTTGATATATAGGTCTTCAAGTGTTCTACCTATTTTGTTCTCAATAAGCTTTATAGATTTGGGTCTGATTTCAAGGTCTTTGATCCACTTTGAGTTGACTTTTGGATAAGGAGTGAGGTATGGGTCAATTTTGAATTTCTTACATGTGGTTTTCCAGTTGTACCAACACCATTTGTTGAAGAGACCTTCTTTGTTTCATTTCAAGTTCTTGGCTCTTTTGTCAAATATTAGTTGACTACATGTCTGGGGGTTTATATCTGAAAATTCTGTTCTAACCCACTGTCTGAGGTCCTGTCTCTGTTCCAGTACCATGCTGTTTTGATCACTATGGCTTTATAGTATAGTTTCAAGTTAGGTAAAGAGATGCCACCCAGCTACTTGTTTTTCAATAGGTGTTTGGCCATCCTGGATCTTTTGTGGTTCCAGATGAATTTTATGATTGATTGTTGTAATTCTTTAAAGAATGATGTCTGAATTTGGATCGGGGTTGCATTAAATCTAATAGTAGTTTTGGTAGGATAGTCATTTTGCCTATGTTGATTCTATCTACCCATGATCATGGGATTTTCTTCCATTGCCATAAATCATCTTCAATTTCTTTCTGGAGTGTTTTGAAGGTTCCCTGGTATAGGTCCTTCACTTCCCTTGTAAGGTTGATTCCTAGGTACCTCATATTTTTTTTTATTCTATTTTAAGAGGAGTTGTATTTTTAATCTCTCTCTCCTCAGCTTTGTTACTTGTATAGAGAAACGCTACTCTCTTTTGTGTATTGCATTTGTAGCCAGCCACTTTGCTGTTAATTGTTTCTAGGAGTTTTACTGTGGACTCTTTAGGGTTTTCCATGTATATCATCATATCGTCTTCAAAAAGAGATAGTTTGAGTTCCTCTTTTCCAATTTGGATTTCTTTGATTTCCATCTCTTGTTGGATTCCTAGGGCTTCTAAGATTATGTTGAATAAGAGTGGAGAGAGTGTACAGCCTTGCCTAGTTCCTGACTTTAGCGGAAATGCTTCTAGCTTTTTGCCATTAAGGATAATGTTGACTATGGGCTTTTCTTTTTTTTTTTCTTTTTTTGTGGTTTTTGGGTCACACCCGGCAGTGCTCAGGGGTTACTCCTGGCTTCATGCTCAGAAATTGCTCCTGGCAGGCACGGGGGACCATATGGGACACCGGGATTCGAACCAATGACCTTCTGCATGAAAGGCAAATGCCTTACCTCCATGCTATCTCTCCGGCCCCTGACTATGGGCTTTTCATAGATAGCTGTAACTATCTTGAGGAAAGTTCCTTCTAACCCTATTTTGCTGAATATTTTCAACATAAAAGGGTGTTGAATTTTGCCAAACGCCTTCTCTGCATCTACTGATATGATCATGTGGTTTTTGTCTTTCTTGTTGTTGATGTGATGTATGATGTTGATTGATCTGCGTATGGTGAACCTTGCATTCCTGAAATAAAGCCCACTTGGTCTGGGATGTATGATATTTCTGATAAAGTGCTGCATTCGGTTTGCTAAAATTTTGTAGAGTATCTTTGCATCTATGTTCATTAGTGAGATTGGTCTGAACTTTTCTTTCTTGGTGGTGTCTTTGCCATCTTTGGGATGAGTGTGATATTAGCCTCATAAAAGGAGTTAGGGAAGATTCCTGTTTCTTTGATGGTTTGGAAGAGCCTGTGAAAAAGTGGTAGTAAGTCTTCTTGGAATGTTCGATAGAATTCGCGTGTAAATCCATCAAGACCTGGACTTTTGTTCTTAGGGAGTTTCTTAATTACACCTTCAATTTCCTCTGAAGTGATTGGTCTGCTTAGGCTTCCTAGGTTTTCCTTACACAGTCTCGGAAGATGGTATTTTTCCAGGAATCTGTCTATTTCTTTTTTTTTTAATTTTTAATTTTAAACAAATTTATTACATACATAAATGTGTTTGGGTTTCAGTCATGTAAAGAACACCACCCATCACCAGTGCAACTTTCCCATCACCAATGTCCCAAATCTCCCTCCTACCCACCCAAGCCCCTCCTGTACTTTAGACAGGCTTTCTATATCCCTCGTACATTCTCATTATTAGGATAGTTCGAAATTTAGTTATTTCTCTAACTAAACTCATCCCTGTTTGTGGTGAGCTTCCTGAGGTGAGCTGTAACTTCCAGCTCTTTTATCTTTTGTGTCTGAAAGTTATTATTGCAAGAATGTCTTTCATTTTTCTTAAAACCCATAGATGAGTGAGACAATTCTGCGTCTCTCTCTCTCTCTCTCTCTCTCTCTCTCTGACTTATTTCACTCAGCATAATAGATTCCATGTACATCCATGTATAGGAAAATTTCATGACTTCATCTCTCCTGAAAGCTGCATAATATTTCATTGTGTATATGTAACACAGTTTCCTTAGCCATTCATCTGTTGAAGGGTATCTTGGCGGTTTCCAGAGTCTTGCTATGGTAAATAGTGCTGCAATGAATATAGGTATAAGGAAGGGATTTTTGTATTGTACTTTTGTGTTCCTAGGGTATATTCCTAGGAGTGGTTTAGCTGGGTCATATGGGAGCTCGATTTCCAGTTTTTGGAGGAATCTCCATATCGCTTTCCATAAAGGTTGAACTAGACGGCATTCCCACCAGCAGTGGATAAGAGTTCCTTTCTCTCCACATCCCCGCCAACACTGTTTATTCTCATTCTTTGTGATGTGTGCCATTCTCTGTGGTGTGAAGTGGAACATCATAGTTGTTTTAATATGCATCTCCCTGATGATTAGTGCTGCGGAGCATTTTTTTCATGTGTTTTGGCCATTTGTATTTCTTCTTTGTCAAAGTGTCTGTCCATTTCTTCTCCCCATTTTTTGATGGGATTAGAATGTTTTGTTTTCTTGTAAATTTCTGTCAGTAACTTGTATATATTGGAGATTAGCCCCTTGTCTGATGGATATTGAATGAATAGTTTCTCCCACTCAGTGGGGGACTCGTATCCTGTGCGCTATTTCTTTTGAGGTTCAGAAGCTTCTCGGTTTAATATATTCCCATCTGTTAATCTCTGCTTTCACTTGCTTAGAGAGTTCAGTTTCCTCCTTGAAGATGCCTTTAGTCTCAATGTCCTTGAGTGATTTACCTACATGTTGTTCTATATATCTTATGGTTTCTGGTCTGATATCGAAATTTCATCCATTTGGATTTAACCTTGGTACATGATGTTAGCTGGGGGTCTAAGTTCAATTTTTTGCAAGTAGCTAGCCAGTTGTGCCAACACCACTTGTTGAAGAGGCATTCATTGCTCCATTTAGGATTTCTTGCTCCTTTATCAAAAATTAGGTGATTGTATGTCTGGGAACATTCTCTGAGTATTCAAGCCTATTCCACTGATCTGAGCAGGCCTGTCCTTATTCCAATACCATGCTGTTTTGATAACTATTGCTTTGTAGTACAGTTTAAAGTTGGGGAAAGTAATTCCTCCCATATTCTTTTTCCGAATGATTGCTTTAGCTATTCTAGGGTGTTTATTGTTCCAAATGAATTTCAAAAGTGCCTGATCCACTTCTTTGAAGAATGTCATGGGTATCTTTAGAGGGATCGTATTAAAACTGTACAATGCTTTGGGGAGTATTGCCATTTTCATTATGTTAATCCTGCCAATTCATAAGCAGGGTATGTGCTTCCATTTCCGCATGTCCTCTCTTATTTCTTGGAGCAGAGTATTTTAGTTTTCTTTGTATAGGTCCTTCACATTTTTAGTCAAGTTGATTCCAAGATATTTGAGTTTGTGTGGCACTATTGTGAATGTGGTTGTTTTCTTAATGTCCATTTCTTCCTTAGTACTATTGGTATATAGAAAGGTCGTTGATTTTTGTGTGTTAATTTTGTAGCCTGCCACCTTGCTATATGAGTCTATTGTTTCTAAAAGCTTTTTCGTAGAGACTTTAGGATTTTATAGGTAGAGTATCATGTCATCTGCAACAGCGAGAGCTTGACTTCTTCCTTTCTTGTCTAGATTCCCTTGATATCTTTTTCTTGCCTAATTGCTATAGCAAGTATGTCCAGTGCTTTGTTGAATATGAGTGGTGAGAGAGGACAGCCTTGTCTTGTGCCAGAATTTAGAGGAAAGGGTTTCAGTTTTTCTCCATTGAGGACAATATTTGCCTCTGGCTTGTGGTAGATGGCCTTAGCTATATTGAGAAAGGTTCCTTCCATTTCCATCTTGCTGAGAGTTTTGATCAAGAATGGGTGTTGGACCTTATCAAATGCTTTCTCTGCGTCTATTGATATGATCATGTGATTTATATTTTTCTTGTTGTTGAAGTTGTATATTACGTTGATAGATTTACGGATGTTAAACCAGCCTTGCATTCCTGGGATGAAACCTACTTGATCGTAGTGGATGTTCTTCTTAATGAGGCATTGAATCCTATTTGCCAGGATTTTATTGAGGATCTTTGCATGTGCATTCATCAGCGATTTTGGTCTGTAATTTTCTTTTTTTGTAGCATCTCTGTCTGGTTTAGGTATCAAGGTGATGTTGGCTTCATAAAAGCTATTTGGAAGTGTTCCTGTTTTTTCGATTTCATGGCTGAGTCTTGCCAGGATTGGTAGAATTTCCTCTTGAAAGTTTTGAAAGAACTCATTAGTAAATCCATCTGGGCCTGGACTTTTGTTTTTGGGCAGATATTTGATTACTGTCTTAATTTCCTCAATAGTGATGGGTGTGGAACATTATGAGTCCAAAAATTTATCTATTTCTTCCAGGTTTTCATTTTTAGTGGCATAGTGTTTCTCAAAGTAGTTTCTGATTACCCTTTGGATCTCTCCCAGATCAGTAGTGATCTCTTCTTTTTCATTTCTAATACGAGTTATCAAGTTTCTCTCTCTCTTTCTTTGTTAGAACAGAAATTCCCCTGACCCAAGGGATACATGGTTTCTCCACCCTTGAAGCATACTGCCATGGGAACAACTACAGGCTCTCACTCCTTTACACACCTCAAGATCTTTTTATGGTGCCAGAAGACTTTCCGCTCAGCTGTGGGTGATGAAATCCCACCTCTGTAGCTGAAGATCTTGCAAGTTATGTAGGTCATAGCGTGAAGGTTAGGAGAGAGGTTTTGTTTGGTTTGGTTGTTATGGTTCTAGGATTTCTTTTCCATCACTGTTATTTTAATCAGTCTTCTGTGATTAGTGGACTTGGTTTTTGCTCAGATCCTAGGTCAGAGCCTAGGCTATAGTCTTTCAGCATGGTTCCACATGCTCAGTTACAGTTGTCAAAGTCAGACCTCTGGGACTGGAGATCTTGTTTTTTGTATAAACCCAAAGCTGAGACCTAGTCTAGAAACTTCCTCATTGGTCCCTTGCTAGGTTCTTTCCAGTCCGTGTTTGTAAAGGTCAGTCTTCTGTAAATAGCCATTTTGATTTTTGATTAGGGCAAAGGATGATAAGTCTCCCAATTGTATCATAACACGGTGAGATAGTGCAGCCCTCTCCAAGCTCAAGTTGTTGCTGTTTCCTCATGTCAGGATGTCATGGTAAAACTTCCACCTGTGTAATTCTATTATGGCTTGTTAATATGTTTTTTAGTTCCTTCAGTTCCATTTGTATGAATTCTCTCATCTTCTGAAAGAGTTCATCTTTGATTTGGTTGAATTGTTCTTCTATAGATTTCTTAATTTTGCAGGCTAATGATTCCCTGATTTTTATTGCTAAAACATTGTGTTGATTTTAAATCCTCATCTATAAGGCTCAGGTGTTTTGTGGACTTGGGAAGTTTGCCAGGATTTCTCTCCATATCCCCAGCTGTAGGTTTTTTTCCTCAGCTTTCCCTTTGCATTTAGTGTTTTGGAATGCTGGTGTATCAGGATTTTTAAGAAAGTGATCTATTGATATATTTATATAAAAGTAATGCCTTTCATATTCCTTTTCCCAAGAATTGCTTTAGCTATTTGAGGATGTTTATTGTTCCAAATAAATTTCAGAAGTGTTTGATCCACTTCTTTGAAGAATGTCATTGCGTATCTTTAGAGTGATCACATTAAATCTGTACAATTCTTTGGGGATTATTGTCATTTTAATAATGTTAATTCTGCCAATCTATGAGCAGGGTATGTGTTTCCATTTCTGCATGTCTTCTCTTATTTCTTGGAACAGGTTTTTATTGTTTTCTTTGTATAGGTTCTTCATGTCTTTAGTCAAGTTGACTCCAAGATATTTGACTTTGTATGGCACTAATGTGAATGGGGTTGTTTTCTTAATGTCCATATCTTCCCTATCATTATTGGTGTATAAAAAGGCCATCGATTTTTGTGTTCATTTTGTAGCCTGCCACATTGCTTTATGAATCTATTGTTTCTAGAAGCTTTTTGGTAGAGTATTTAGGGTTTTCTAAGTAGAGTTTCATGTCATCTGCAAACAGTGAGAACTTGACTTCTTCTTTTCCTATCTGGATTCTCTTGATATCTTTTTCTTGCCTAATTGCTATAGCAAGTGTTTCCTGTACTATGTTGAATAGGCATGGGGAGAGAAGACAGCCTTGTCTTTACCGGAATTCAGAGGAAAGGCTTTAAATTTTTCTCCATTGAGGATAATATTTGCCATTGGCTTGTGGTAGATGGCCTTAACTGTATTGAGAATGGTTCCTTTCATTCTTGCTGAGAGTTTTTTTTTTTATCAAGAATGTGTGTTGAACCTTATCAAATGCTTTCTCTGTGTCTTTTGATATGATCATGTGATTTTTATTTTTCTTGTTGTTGATGTTGTGTATTATGTTGATAAATTTATGGGTGTTAAACCATCCTTACATTCCTAGAATGAAATCTACTTGATCGTAGTGAATGATCTTCTTGATGAGGCATTGGATATGCCAGGTTTTTGTTGCGGGTCTTTGCTTCTATGTTCATCAGGGATATTGCTCTATAAATTTTTTTAGCAGTGTCTCTGTCTGGTTTTGAAATCAAGGTGATGTTGACTTCATAAAAGTTATTTGGAAGTGTTCCTGTTTTTTCAATTTCATGAAAGAGCTTGGCCAGGATTGGTAGTAGTTCCTCTTGATTTCATGTTAGCATCAGGTAATTGGGATATTTCACATGTTATTCTTACTCTCTTATGCAATGATAGTATCATGTGGCATTGTTTATTTTTTCATAGGCATATTAAAATGGGGAAAATATTATGTATTGAAAGAAGTACTTATCTAATACAAGTAGTAACTCATAAATTTTATGTTGCAGTGGAGCCTTTTATCCTAAACATTTATGCTTTTGTTGTTGTTTTTTGTTTGTTTTTGGGCTACACCCGGTGGCACTCAGAGGTTATTCCTGTATCTGTGCTCAGAAGTCGCTCCTGGCAGGCTCAGGGTTCCATATGGGATATCGCGGGGATAGAACCTGGGTCGATTCAGGTCTACTGCATCCAAGGCAAACACCCTACCACTGTGCTATATTTCTGGCCCCATACTGAACATTTGTCATTGTGACTGATATGTTTCAGATTATCAGACAATGCCCAATACTTGCACCTTGGATAACATCTATGGAACCAGCATGGTTTTCTGCACCAGCACCAGGAATCAGACTTCTACCATAGAAGGCTCTAATGCTTCCCTGGCACTGATTTTCTCAAGAGTGGTTTCATATGACACCTCGATGACTTGGACACAGCAATAGCTTGCTTTTCAAACAGGGTTCCCTGAATTGGCACCTAATGGTGAGATGAAACCAGAAGATGCTCCATGACACCCTGATTTCGACATTGTGCAAAACACCAAGATCATTAATTACAGAAACTTGACTGTGACAACCATGATTGAGAACAAATTTTACTGCGACCATGAAGAAAGGCTTCCGTGTTAGACAACTAAGTATGCAAGGAGTCTGTAGTTGATCATATGACAGAATGCTTTATGGGTAAAGTGTCCCTGATTTTAGGCCAAAGTTTTTTTCTTTCTATTTCCTCCAACTTTTGCTGCATCTATGCAAAACAAACAAACAAACAAACAAAAACCCCAAACCCTGCCACATCCCTTTTTTGTTTTCTCTTCTCTTTTTTTTTTTTACTTACTTTTTCTTCTTTGTCTTTTAAATAAGGGCTTCCATCTTTTTCATAGAACCTTGTAACATGGATTACTTTGTTTTACCTCATATTTCTGCATTTTGCTATGAAATAAGAAGAAAGGTAAAAAGAAAGGATGGGGCAGGGGCCACGTAGTCTCAGATGCATTGGTGGAGAATAAAATAACAGAATTAAATATTGAAGCCAAAGTAAACAACAATAGAATCAAGAAAGCTAAACTTTAACAATCTAAACTTAAATGGGCCTATTATACTGCAGATTGGGGGAGGGGAAGGGTGGTAGTATCAGATGTACTCTGGAATCAATGGTGGAAGGAGGTTGACACTGGTGGTGGGAATGGCCCTGACTTACTGTATATCTTTCTTCGTTTTTTGTTTGTTTGTTTTGGGCCACAGTGTTCAGGAGTTACTCCTGGATCTACACTCAGACATCACTCCTGGAAGGCTTGGGGAACCGTTTGGGATGCCTGGTTTCCTCCCGGGTTGGCAGTGTGCCACTGTGCTATCACTCTGGCCCTGCATATCTGAAAATCAATTGTGAAGGACTTTGTAATCACAAAGATTTCAATAAAATTTAAAAAATATTATGAGGGATTTTATTGGGGGGGCACATTCTGCATTGCTTGGAGGATTTCAAAGTGCCTGGGATCAAATTCAGAGCACGTTTTCTGACACTTGTGCTATATCCCTGTCTTTAAATGGGATCTTTCTGTTTCTTGGTTTTGCTCTTCCTCTAGTCTTACTTGTGTTTTAAACAGACTTTATATCTATGATCGGGATTATGGTTATCATCTTGGGCCTTCTGTATCTTGTAGCGTTTTCTATCTCATGATAGAGAATATTTATCCATACTACCTAATATAGAAATTATGTTAACTAATGAGAAATTAATGTGTGAATCAATAATGATGGACATAGGATGATTGGCTGAGTCTTAGTCAGGAGGGTAAGGCAATTTATCATGAAATATGCACTCAGATGAGATAGAAAAGAAATGCTGTTTTAGACATATAATTACTCATTTTAGTTTAATTTATGCCAATAATCAATTAAATGTGACTCTTCCGAGAGTTTCATATTCTTTAAAGTATGAGTCATGGATTTAGACATAGGTTAAAGGATAGAGAGCTAGATTTGGGGATAGTACATCTAAAATATTAATCATCACATCTTTTAGATATTTCCAAACATCAACAATCCTACTCTTGGGAATATGCTATTTCTTGGAAGCCAACTTTCATTATGACCAAGAACAAATATGACATTTATAATAATAGTACACTAATGATGAGATACTGTTCTTTCTATATTCAACAGAATGTTGGAATTTTTTCAGGTCCCCTTTATATTTTTAAGGAGTGCTTTGAATATTCACACTATCATTTATTTATCTTCTGTAGATTCAAAAGCACCAGATAATTGTACTTGCAATTACTAAAATCCAAACTGTAAGACCTTAATAGTCTGAATTGAGGAGCTAATTTTTATTTTATGCCAAAAAGAAAAAAATATTGATAGAGGAATTCATGTGTTTCAAATTCCAGGTTCAAAACTGAGTTCTTATGACCTAGAAGAGCTTGTTGTTTGGGACAAAACTTTAAGGCCTTGGGGACAAAGGAAAACATCAAAAACTTTCGAAACTTTTTAAGTTCAGTATGTTTAGGTAGATCTGATAGATATAAGAAAGAATGGTGTAATCAGTGAGTAGGAAAAAATTACTTGGAACGTAGCCTAAGAGCATGGACAAATAAATATTAAGCATCAGAAATGGTGCTTAGAGATTGCCTTTCCTTGGAACTGTGTTACTTGTTACTTTGTTAAGCAATATGTTGAAAAGGTTTCAGAAGTTTCAGGGAAGAGGCTGTAATTCAAAAGGTCAAGCAGGGATTGCAATATGAAAACAGATGTATAGCTCAGGCCATTTTCTTAAGGCATTTGGTAGAATGGGCTAAGCTAAAGAAAATATCCAAAACTTAAAGTTGAACATCAATATTTATATTACAGCATAAAACAGGAAATCAGAATTAGAAAATGCTTTCAAGCACATAAGAATTAAAATGATAAATACATTAATAAGTTCTAAAAAAACCTTGATTTTGGGGTAGAATTTGGGAGAAACCAGAGTAAATATATTTAAGAGTGTCTTTCAATGATTTCAAAAGTATCTTTTGTGATTTTTTTTTAAATAATTGTGCTTGGCAACTAAGTAAATGAAAGAACTATCAGAGCAGAATGATAATAGTCAATGCCTAATCATAATGCTTTAGTCAGTTTCAGTTTTCATTCAAGTAAGTTTTATATATGAAAAACAAAGTTTTTTAGCACCTCTAAAAATGTTCCTCCCTTTATTTTAGCAGCCAAATATTTATTTAGTACCCACTACATGCCAGGTATACATGGAGAACCAGACTGGTTCTGATACATTTTTCTGTCTTGTTGAATTTTGAAATGCAATAATTTAGACACAGTTACAGTAACAGAGAGGTTGGAGAAAATCTTTCTAACTTTTTTAAGGTAATGTGCCACAGAGGAAGTGATATTTAAGATAGACTTAATGGATTGACTAGTTGGTCTTAACTGTTATTTTTCCTGGTTTGTATTTTTGTATTAGTCTAAAATATTTTTTCAACTTCTTTAAAGATAAGTTATAATAAGGAAATAAGCAAAGCAAAAAATGTGTCCCTAATAGTTTAATGGAGTGTTGAAGAGCTGAGTCTAAGACAGTGAAAAGAACTCAGTGAATATTGTATGGTAATAGCTTCTCTTTCTTTTGTTTATTATTGCTCTAAGAACACAACATTAAATGCATCCCCTTACAACATAGTCAAATATGCATTGTTATTGTTATCTATAGGAACAATGTAATACAGATTTCTAGGACTTACTCATTTTGCATAATAACTATTTGTGTTCATTATACAGCTAAACCACCAATTTCCCTTCCTTTAGACTCTAACAACCAATGATCTTTTTTCTGTTATTATTCTTTTCTCTGTTATCTGTTTAACTATTTTAGATACCACATATAAACCAGAGGTCAAGCAATATTTGTTTTTCTGTGACTGAACTTAGTTCCTGTGGCATAATGTTCTTCAAGTCTGTTCATGTTGTTGTAGCTCATGAGTATCCTTCTTTTTAAGGCTGAATTACTACCAGTATATACCACATGTAAAGATATATACCTTATATATATATATGTAGTAGTAGTGTGGTGTATTTATATATAGATAGTATATATATAAATAGTGTGTAAATATATTACCACACTACACTTGTACACCATACTTTCTTTTTCTTTTTCTTTTGTTTTTTTTTTTTTTGTTTTTGGGGCCACACCTGGTGATGCTCAGGGGCTACTCCTGGCTAGTACTCAGAAATTGCTCCTGGCTTAGGGGATCATATGGGATACCAGGGATCGAACCACAAACCCGTCATAGGCTAGTGCAGACAAGGCAGATGCCTTACTGCTTGCATCACTACCTACCCCCGGCACCTGTTACTCCATACTTTGATTTGATTTATTTTATGATCATATTTTTTAATTTTTGGAGAACAGTGAACCACTCTTTATAATGGCTACACTGTCTTGCATTTCTATTTAAAATGTAAAAAGGTTATATTTTTTTCATATTGTCAATTAGCTGATATTATTTTTTTACATTATATTATTACTTAGCTCATTTTTGGAATTTTACTCTGTTTTTTTATTATCTGTTTTTACTATTACATTGTAGGAGTTAGATATTTTAAATATTAACTCCTCATCAAAATATGGTTTGAACTTACTTTCTGTCATCTTGTAGAGATTCATTTTCCTCTATTGATATTTTCTTAGCTGAACTGAAGATTTAGTTTGATTAGTCCCATTTGTTATTTTGATCTTTTTTTTTTTTTGCTAATGCTTTTGGTGTCACATTCTATATGTTCTTTAATATTATTCTAAATATTAATTGTATATTCATGAAATAAAATCTTCAGACCAAGTGATGACCAAGTAAACATGTAGAGAAACTAGCCATATTTTGCAGTTACAATAATTGTATCCATATTTCTTATATAATATTTCCAAAGGAAGTGGCTACCTTTTTTGGATGGTTATATATGTATAAACCTTTTTGGGCTGGTTAGATAGTATAATGATAAAAACTAGAGTTTCTAGGGCTGAAACGATAACACACTATGTTTGCCTTGCACGCAGTGGACTCGAGTGTGGTCTCTAGCATCCCACATGGTCCTCTGAGCAACATTAGGAATGACTCCTGAATGCAGAGCCAAGAGTAAACCCTGAGCATAGCCAGGGGTGGCCCCAAAACCAAAACAAAAGAAACAAAAGAAACCCTAGAGTTTTGGAGCCAATCTGTTAGGATTAACATTATGTAAATAACTTACAGTGTCACCATTTTTTATATGTAATATGTAATAATATTATAACTGACATCACAGAGTTGCTGTGAGGATTTAATGAGTGTATACATGCTAAAGTCTATATTTTGTGCTCAAGGGCTACAAGCCCAGTGATGCTTTGAAGTCATATGTTGCCAGATATCAAAACCAGGTTCCAATGTATTATGTGCCAGACACAATTATTCTTTTTTAAGAATACCATACTGTATAAAATACTATACTGTATTTAAGAAAACAATCCTGCTGGGGCAGGAGCAATAGCACAATGGTAGGGCATTTGCCTTGCACATGGCTGCCCAGAATGAATCTGGGTTGGATCCCTGGCATCCCCTATGGTCCCTTGAGCAGGAGAGATTTCTGAATGCAGAGCCAGGAGAAGCCCCTGAGTATCACTGGATGGGCTTAAAAAACAAACAAAAATAATGAAAAAGAAAAGAAAGGGAAACTATACTGCTTTAATGTCAATTTTCAGACTATATTTTATTAGATTTGTTAAGTTTTTAAATCTTGTAACTTTTATCATTTTTAATCAGATAAGAGAACTAAGAAGGGATATGTGGATCTAAGATGATAAAGTTTACATATTTGCCAATAAAAAAGATCTCATTTAAGCATTATTTTTGCTCATCAAGGGCAGTGTTTCTCCTATTTTTGCTCTTTAAAATTAATGAAGAGAGAGGTCTAACTTACACATAATAAAATACATAACTCTGAACTATACAGCTTGCTGTTTTTTTTAAACTAAGATATAAAACATTATAATCATTATCCAGACGAGAATATTTCTATAATTCTAGGACCATCACCTACAGGTGTTTTCTAACATTGACTTTTGGATCACCAAGATGATTTTTTCAGCTTTCACTTCAGGATTACACATGTGAGAACTGATCTATACAAAGTAGAATTTCTCTTAGGTAGGATTGAGACTCAAAAATATTAGAATCACTATCATATACTGAAAAATCTAAAATATTACTAACAGTCAAATAACTCATTCTTGAGAAGGTACTGCTTTTAAGATGCATAGAAAATTGGAGTGATAGTCTCAATTTAAAACTTTGTGGAGGATTACTGCTGGAAAGCACCTGTGTTCATCCTAACAGGTAAAATATCAAAAATTGAATTTTCAGATTATGTAATGGACATTGTGACTTTTGAGTGAGCAAGCTTCTAAAGTCCTCAGATCATTCTTAAGCAGTCATGTACATTGACTATGAAAAAGCCAAGAATTTTTTTTTTAACTTGAGAGGATATGTGGGCGACTGGTTTTATTAATAAGAAGTTGCTGTTTTATTCCATGCCTCAGTGCCTTGTTTATTGCAATGATAAAAATACTCACTTTCTGACTATTCAGATTCCTTCTCTTCCTTTCCTGCAATGGGCCCTAAATCTTTGAGAAGGGTAAATGTGGTGAATTAAAAAAAAATTAGCTATTGTCTATCCATAATTTGTTTTGATGATTCCAATATAAAAAAACACATAAAAAAACATCATGCAGTACAAGGTTATTTTTCTATTGCTCTTGAGTCATCATTTTCTGGGCACAATTCCTGGAACCTAGTATGATTGTGCTGAGCAGTAGGCCAGCATGGTAGTGCCTGTTCCAACACAAGAAATAAATTGATTGCCATCACACAATGATTCCATGTGAGTAGTGGAGTGAGTCTCAGAATATTCTGTAAGTTGCTTAAGTGGTAAGTCAAGAAATGTCTCCAGTAGCAAACAGTATGCCTCTTTAGATGTGGAGATGTGGTTTTTTTTTTAAATCAAAACAATTCAAAATAAAATCTAAAATCAAGGACTGCTCCTTTGTGATAAGTAAAAATAGTTCCTGTGTGTCAACATTGGATATTTATTAAAGATCATTAATATTCAATCCCTGTAACATTTGAGATTGAGGAAAGATAAGAACTCAATTTTGTTTATGTTTTTTGTTGGTGTTGTTTTGACCAGGATTTTTTTTTTCACTAGCTGTGAACTCTATCATCAAAGAGTATTCCCAATTATTTGCATATTAATTTTAATTAAAATTTGTATTTTTCTGGAACCCCCCTCAAAGTTTTATTTTTGATTAATTGTAAAGGCAGGGATAATTTTAAAGCAATAATTTTAATGTTACATTTTTGCTATTCTAAATCTGTTTCTATGACTGTAAAAAAATACTTTATTTGCATATAATCTCTACCTCACTTTGCCATTTCTTCGATATAGGCTCAAATTTATAAATTAAAATAACATTTTAATATAAAAGATATAAAAAGAAAACAGAGAAATTTGGATACTCCAAAAAGGAGAGTTAAGGGCTAGAAATATAAAGCTGGTTGTATTGATTCTTTGAATTTGTCTCTCAGCCAAGCATGATTTTGGAGGTGTTGATTCAAAGTAGGCTAGGACTATAATTTCAGTAGTTGTCTTTATTATTCCTAAGTGATTAAGCGTCACCTAAACTTAGAGCATCAACAATACAAATTTAAGATTCAGATGGTTATAAATTATTCTCATTGGAACCTTTGCTATTATAAATGGAGCTTTCATATCTATGGAATGTAGACTACGTATAAATGCCTTCTAGATAAAAGGAAAGTTTACCTTGTTTTTCAGAAATGGGATGTTCCTATCCAACTAGATACACGAGTGGGTGAACTCCTGCTTATTCCTTGCCATTTTTTTATTTAAAAATACCTAGGATTTGGGGGCCGGAGAGATAGCATGGAGGTAAGGCGTTTGCCTTTCATGCAGGAGGTCATCGGTTCAAATCCTGGCACCCCATATGGTCCCCCATGCCTGCCAGGAGCAATTTCTGAGCCTGGAGCCAGGAATAACCCCTGAGCACTGCCGGGTGTGACCCAAAAACCACAAAAACAAACAAACAAACAAACAAACAAACAAACAGACAAACCTAGGATTCTAATTCTACAAATAGTCCCCAAGCATCTGCTCCTGACCAAGTCCTAAGTAAAACAATGTTCCTTGAGCTATTCCTCACCACAGCAGAACAGAAAGCATTGCAGTTGATTTATAGAAGAGGAAATAAATGAGGATAAATGTTCCAGCCACCACATCATGTTGCTTTGTTATAGTGAATTAAAAAGACCTTTATTTATTGTTACCAAGTAATGACATACTATGCAAGGAACCATACTCAGTATTGGTGATACAAAGATAAATGAGTCACAATAAAGGCTCAATGCCAAATAAGAATATATAGAAATTTTTATCATAAACTTGAGTTATAATTGTTTTTAAATCTTGCTTGTTGCTTTTAATTTGTATTAAGAATATACTTACAGTGTGACCCATGCTAAATAGAATCTGTTAATTGACTTAGAAACTTTGCATATTGTGAATATAATTTTCCTCAGAGCATTAAAAACATCTAGAAAACCGAATACTTGTAAGGCAAATGACAAATCAGTGCATTTGCTATCACAGTTCACTAATTCAATAATCACAAAAATTAAAAAAATAATGTCCCTCCATATGTGAAAATGAGACTTTGCACGATCAAAATAGAAGTCCTCAAATATAATTAATAAGGCATATGCATATAATTTATTTGTAAGAAAATCATTCAAACCTTCACATTTGGTCAATTGATTTTCTGATTTTATTTAATATTTCTTAAAAAATTTTTATTAAGGCACCATGGTTACAATGTTATTCCTAGCTAAGTTTTAATCATATAATATTCTAGCACTAATCCCACTAGTAGAGTTAACTTTCCTTCACCAATGATTCAAGTTCCCTTCACCAATGATTCAAGTTCCCTTTCACCAGTTTGTCTCCTGGACTTGAACAGGCACCTTCAGTATAGTAGACTCTGTGGTATAGATATGTAGATATGCCTCACCAATATCCCATCAATGTACCTGAGATTCTTGGCCTTCCCCCTATTACTTTTCCTTGCCATCTTGCTTTAACAACTCAGATTATTTCCTTCCCTATTCTCCATCCTATGCCCTAGGATCAAGGGTAATATTGAATTCACCCTTTTAATACTTTGCATTTCCTCATCTTGGTTCTACACACACACACACACACACACATATATGTATGTATATATATACACACACACACACAAATAAGTGAGACTAGCCTGTGTTCATACTCCTAACTTACTTGAGCTAACATGATAATCTCCAATTTCATCCAAGCTGCAATGGTTTTTCTCTTCCTTGCAATTTCACTGTGTTTATATACCTCACCTTTGTAATATACTCATCTGTCTTTGGACACCTAGGTCAATTCTATAGCTTAGCTATTATGCTAAGTAATGAGGTAAATAATGGTCTAAATATCCTTTAAAAATTCAGTCATCATGAAATTACAAAGCTATTTATGACTGTGTTTCAGGCATACAATATTTCAGCACTGATTTCTTTACCAATGCACTCCTCCCCCACTTGCCTACCATCCATTACTATGCTTCTATAAAATATATTATATATATCCATATATATATGTTTCTTCACTATAATTAATTGACTGTTGTAGATAGGGTTTCATACATCTTTTAAAACCACTTTTTTCTTCTTGTTGTATACTTCCTTGACTAGAGATGTTGCCCCTTCCCTCTCTCATTTCCCAACCCCTCAAATGTTATATTTCCTATTGAATACTACTTTCACTTTCTTTGTTTCCACTGTCTTTGAGGATTCATTATTCCACAATTTTATTTCTTTATATCCTGCAGGAGAGATACCATTTTCTGTGTCAGTCTCTCTCCCTCTGCTGAACTTCACTCAGCATAAACCCTAAGGATGTCTGCTTGTAGCAACAGATTGCATGATTTTTCTCATGGCTGAGTAGTATTCCTTTGCATATTTGTACCTTTAAACGAATATTTTTGGTCCTGTAGGTAGGTATCCTGAAGTAAAATTACTGGGTTATACAGCAACTAGATTCTTACTTTCCTGGAAATCTCTATACTATTTTTCATAGGGTTTGAACCAAATTATATTTCTACCATATGTGGATGACAGTTCCTAAACTAGATGATCTCATTGTCAATATAATTTTCCTGATATAAGTCATAAATATTTTTATGTGCCTATTATCCATCTGTCTATCTTAGTTTCTGTTAATTTCCTCTCCCCCTTGGTTTTTTTTTTTTTTTTTTTTTTGCCTCACCAGGGAATATCCAGGGGTTATTCTTTGCTTTGCACTAAGGAATCACTCTTGGTAGTGCTTGGGGGAACTATAGATGATACCAGGGATCCCCATTTATTGATAGAGTTTTTGCATTTGTTGTTGCTTTGATATTTTTGAATATTTTGTATCTTTGTATCAGACTTTATCTGATGTGTTGAATGAAAATACTATATCCCATTTAATTTATTGTTTTAGTTTTAACCCATGTTTTCTTTGCCAGACAGAAATGCTATACCTTTTGATAGGAGAGGTTAGACCTTTGATAGAGAGATTATTGAAATAAAGGACTGTATTGCCACTTGAGTATGTATGTTGGAAGAGGATTGAAGCAGGGTGTGTGCTTAGTTAATTTTGCAATTGGCTTTTTGATTTCATAGACAGACTTTTGGCAATCCTTGAGGGTTGTTTTAGCATGCGTTGTCAACTTTAATTTGTCTGAGAAGACTTCTATCAATTTTAAATGACAATTTTCCATAATAGTTGAATCTCTAGGTTGCAATATTTTTTTTTCATTCAGAAAGTACTTTGAAAATGCCATTCTTTCCTTTTACTACACATGTGGTATATATCATATGAGAAATTTGTTGTGATTTTTATGCTATTGTTCTGGAATTAGAGGTTTTCTTCTCTTTTGATATTTCAAATACTGTGTATCACTCTTTGTTTTTTACAATTTTAATAACTTAGTGTTGTTCCATCGAGTATATATTTCTTGTCATCTTGGGCCTCTTGAATCTAAATTTTAATTTTATCTTAAAAATAATAAAACTCACTCCATGTATTCTGATTTTGTGGTTGCCTGGCAAGTACTGCTAATCCGATTTAGATTCATTTGGCTTTGCAGTCAGTCAAACGAGAGAGTAAGGGGGACAGAAATGTTCAAGATAGTATCATTCACGCTTCAGAGCAAGCATGTTTCAGTTTTCATCCATGTCTTCTCTTATTCCATATAGATAAGGCTGTGCTAGTCACAGTACAATAAATTCAGGATGGGCCAATTCACTCTTATACAAAATTGCAACATGATTGGCTTTTTTTTTTTTAAACTGACCTTAAATAATTTTAAATTAAAAGGGAACTTGTTTATCCTCAGGATTGAATGGACAAAAAAAAAGAGATCAAATTACTAAGAAAAAGAAACAACCTTGAAAAATTTATTGATGGTTGACTTCATTCCTCTGAACTGTGAGAGAGTAGGAAATAATGCGCAGCAACACAAAAGTGTTTAAAATAAATTCCTTGATCTAAGATTTCCATGGAGTGTGACTGAGTTTAACATTCAGTTTTTATTCACTTTTTAAATTTAATTCTTGATTTTTTGGGGAGATGGGGGAGGAGGAGGGCAGCATAGCAGTACTCTGGAATCAGTGCTTTTGGTTTGGTGCTCAGGGGTCACTAGTGTTTTATTTCTAGGTGACCCTGAAGTGCTGATAATCAAACCCAAGCCTCCTGCATACAAAGCATCCATTTAGCTCATTGAACAATTTTTCTGGCTCTAAAATTCTGTTTCTTAAAATCAACATACCTTTCATCAAAAATAATTGTATTCTTCACCTGTTCTATTTTCCCTCTTTTCTCATTCGTTTGTGTGCGCTCTCATGGCTCTAGTGGGTTAATATAGCTCCAATTATTTTGTAACTACTGTTTTTGAAAAACAAAACAGATATACTTCTAATATCACACATTCAACTCACGATTTTACAGAGACATGGACTGAGGAGGTGGAAAACATCAAGCTAGAGTTTCACCATTTTTTGGCAAAACAATGCTTCCTTGTGGGTTGACTAAATTGCTTCATGTTGTCAGTCACTAGAACAGGCTTCTCCAGAGAACAACTATTTTGTGTTTAAAGCAAATAGCAGGAGACCAGATAGTTAGTACAAGGGTAAAGGTACATGACTTATATAGGGCCACCACCAGTTTATAGCCTGGTCCCATATGATCCCCCAAGCACAGTTGGTTGCAGTCCTAAATGGCTCTGAGTCCTCTAGGTACGGTCCAGGTAATTCTTGGCATCTTAGGGCTTAAGCAGAAAATCTTCATTCAGCCTTTATTTTGATCCTCTGGCTTAGTTGAGTGTTGTGAGGAAGGGGTGTGTGGTCACTTAGTCTCCTGAGCACTGCTTGAGAATTGTCCCTCCTCAAATAAAGCAATTGACTGGATTGGATTAGACCATTATTTACCCAATAGTTATGCATATAAAATATATAAGTTGCTTAAAATGATGCATATAAATGGTGCATGTTACCAACTTTCTCCACCAATTTACCCTTTAATTATTGTATATAATAGCAATTTAAATTTTCTCATATTTAATATATATTTTACTTTTCCTTACAATAGTATTAGTGAAATATCCCTCCCCCTCTCTCTCTGTCTCTCTCTCTCTGTCTCTGTCTCTCTCTCTGTCTCTCTCTCTCTCACACACACAGACACATACACAGACACACAGACACACACACACACACAATGACTTCTTTTTTTGCTCAGGGATACTCCTGATTCTGCATTCAGGAATCACTCCTGGTGAGTTCAGGAGAACAAATGGGATACCAGTGCTCAAATTGGTCCATCCCTGTGCAAATGCTAATCTTACCTGGGTAGTCAGAGAGAGAGAGAGAGAGTGAGAGAGTGAGAGAGAGAGAGAAAGAGAGAGAGAGAGAGAGAGAGAGAGAGAGAGAGAGAGAGAGAGAGAGAGAGAGAGAGAGAGAGAGAGAGAGAGAGAGAGAGGAGCAGGAAAGAGGCCACATAGTTTAAAGGCCATGTAAGGAATATGCACATGGTGGTTAAGGCCTTGTAATAACATTTTGTTTCTTGAAACTTCATCTGACTGTGGGTCATTTCTTCCTGTCATCCTGATACTTACAGACCCGTCAGGCCATAGGTGCTGCAAGCATCAGGCTGGGCCGAGCAAGGCCTCACCATCCATCTAACCTCATGCACGACTAGGACTTTATAATTAATATTTAATATCAACAGTTTACATACTATGCTGTAACTCTGGGCCTATCCACTGGCTTCTTTATCTGTACAGGTTTAAGTTTGATACAGTGCCATTTTGAAAACCTCATTTTTGTTTCTTTTTTTGTTAAATATGAATCACCAAAGATAGTTGATGTCAAGGGCTGTTTCATTGTTTGTTTTTTTAAATAATTTCAAGTAATACACAAAAATAAACTCTTAGATCCTGACAGTTCTTTACTAGAGGAGAGGGTTCTTTGAGTGTAGAGGAGCTTTGAATGTTTTAATTGGATAGTGTCAAATAGTGTAAATAGTAGCAAATAATGGTAAATAGTAATAGAAAAAAATCTGTAAAACTTGTAAATAGTAAAAAGAAATAGTAAATAGTATAAATAGTGGTGAAGTAATAGTAAAAGTTGGTTGGTGTAGTATTGTAATATGAAGTTGTGGGTCTGAGATATAGTTATGAAAATCAATGATACATGAATAAAAGTTTCTAATTTAAAATAAAAGGAGAAAAATTATTATCACCGTCTTCTTAATTTTTGTATATTATTATTCTATACATCTTGATTCATTAGTGATTCTCAATAATTCAGTGAAAGAGATATTTTTATTTATTATTATTTTTTATAGATCTAGCCATGCCCGCAGGCCTTTATTAAAAATATGGAACGCTTCACGAATTTGCGTGTCATCGTTGCGTAGGGGCCATGCTAATATTTTTCTTTTTTTTTTTTTTTTTTTTTTGGTTTTTGGGCTACACCCGTTTGACGCTCATGGGGGTTACTCCTGGCTTTGCTCTCAGAAATGGCTCCTGGCTTGCGGGGACCATATGGGATGCCAGGGATCGAACAGCGGTCCGTCCTATGCTAGCGCTTGCAAGGCAGACACCTTACCTCTAGTGCCACCTTCCTGGCCCCGCCATGCTAATCTTATTTGTATCGTTCCAATTTTAGTATGTGTACTGCCGAAGTAAACACTATTTATTATTATTATTATTATTATTTGATTTTTGGGTCACATCCGGCAGTGCTCAGGGGTCACTCCTGGCTCTACACTCAGTAATCATTCCTGGCAGGCATGGGGGACCATATGGGATGCTGTAATTTGAACCAGCCTTCTTCTGCATGCAAGGCAAACGCCCTATCTCCATGCTATCTGTCCGGCCCCATATTTTCATTTTTGATGTGGAAAATGATTCATGAGAATTGCCAAAAAAGATATATATATATATGTGTATATATCTGAAGATAGTCTTTTAAATATCATTCTATATTGTTTTAGACTGGTGAAACTCTAGGGATGACATAATTTTAGTTTGTTTTTTTGAAAAGTAAGGGAAAGAAATACAATAGATGATTTTCCTTTGGCCCATAGTCAAATTTCATTTGCCACACCTTGCTGTGATTGGAATTTACTCCTAGTTCTGTGCTGAGGGATTACTCCTGGCAGTACTGTGGACTGAACCCAGGTAATGCAAGGTAAAGTGCCTTACCCACTGTAGTATATCTCTGGCCCAACCCTTAGTTAACTATTGACAGAGTTTTGATTAGCAGTCCAATTTCTTGATTTCCAGTACATTGGGTCTTTTCGTTTTGGATGGGGTTGTGGAGGTGGATAGTAGACCACTTTTGAAAACGCTCAGTGGTTACTCCTGGCTCTGCATTCAGGAATTACTCCTGACTGAGTAGGGGACCATATGGGATGAGGGGAATTGAATCTGGGTGAGACACTTGCAAAGCAAACATTATACCTCCTTCTGGTCCCTCCAGTGGTCTTTATGATTTATAATTTTCCCTTATTTTCTAGGAGAGTAAAATTTTTCTAGAAATTCTACTTCTTAGGGGCAAGAAACCTTTACTCTTCCATAAATTAAATGTTTAGTTATATAGAGATAGAATATTGATGAAATAGGATTGTTAAATGATAAATTGTGACCTGTGGAACCCTTTTAAGCATATAGATTTTTGCATTCAAGTTAAGTATTTATTAGTTGTTGTTATTATTGTGAGAGGTCATACATGGCAAAGTCTGATATGGGGCATGGTTACTCCAAGTGGTTCCAAACTGTGCTTAGGGGCCACTAGGGCTACTCCCAGCAACATACAAGTGGACTTGTAGAGCTGAAGTCTGAATTTATGGTTCTGTGCATTTAAGCATATACCATGCATACCTAGTATTTGGGCCACATGCCAGTTTCTATGTTTAATTTTTTATCATTTTTATCATTTTTATCAATAATACCATTATAAAAAAATTGTCCAATATTCCAAACTTACTCTCTTCAATGTCATTTGTAAATGAGTCATGATTCTATATGGCAAAATATGGTATGTGTGTACACAAATCTAAAATTATAATGTTACATATTCAAATACCTGCTACAAAGTTGGACAATATCAAAATAACTTTAAACAGGTCTTGAATTTCTTCTTTAGTTCATGGTGAACACAATAATGTTCTGAAATAGAATGCTATTTCAGTCTTGAAGCATTGGTAAAAGATATGACTTTCTTTGAAAATTGAAAACTGAGGCCAGAGTGATAGTGCAGCAGTAGGGCTTTTGCCTTGCTCGCTGCAGATCGAGGACAGACCTTGGTTCATTCCCAGCATCCCATTTGTTTCCCCGAGCCAGGAGCAATTTCTGAGCACATAGCAGGAGTAACCCCTGTGTGTCACTGGGTGTGGGTCAAAAGCAAAAAAAAATTAAAATTGAAAACTTAGTGTTGGTTACATCTAGTGAGAATAATATAAGATTCAAGACTGGAAAAATATGGGGAAAAAAAGCTTTTTTTGGTTGCATATATTCTAAAAATTCTGAAAGTAAAAATCTTTTAGTATTTTAGAGTATTCAATGATCTATTATGAAAATTGTAGAACAAAGAAGGTATTTTTTTTACAGGCTGTTAATTAGAGAACATAATACATTTTGTGCCAAATGGAATTATTTTTAATAATTCACAGTGGTGGGGAATTTAGATTAGAAGGTACCCAAAGGAGTTCATTATGAGGCAGCTTCACTTATATGCTGAGCATCAATCTACCTATTTAGATTTTGAAGCAAGATTCAAACTTATGGGCAAAATATTCCTTTGGGGTATAGCAAATGCCTTGAGAAGTTGCATTAATAACTATTTAGAGTAACTGTTTATGATTCATGAGCTAAGCAGGGTTATTTTCTGGTCTCTCACCAGACCATCTGTAAATTGGCCTGACACAAGGCTTCAAAAGAATAAATACATAGTAAAAAATTCTGAGTTAGAATTGAGGCTATTTTTTTTAACTTAATTTACAATCCCAGTGTTGGTTATTTTTTAACTGAATAAAGTTTTTTTTTAATTTTAAGCTCTGCCTCAATTTCTTCTCACTTGGAGCTAAATGGAGACTGTAGGTTAATGTCAGCTTTAACATGTGACAAATAAATATGTCTCATTTATTTTATAAACATTTTTAATGTTTGAATATATGAGTCATATTAAGTAGAAAATCTAAGTTTCTGGGAAATTCAGAGTCAAATAAAGTATCTTATTATTATATAACTACAGACTTTCTCCATTCTTCAAATACATATAAGGTCCAATAATTTTAATTATCAAAATGCATTGGCTGTTTATAATGATAAATATAACAAAAGACCACAAATTAAGAATGTATTAGATACAGGTAATTAATCATTTGTTTTACATAATGTTTTCCTCTTTCCTCCTTTCAATTCTATCCAACATAATTTCATCATGACCAAACTGATAGATGAAATGGTAGCTCATAATGATTTTGTTTTCCATATTCAAAAGTTATTAGTGGGGTTAAAATAATTTATGTATGTTTTAACAGTTATTTGTATTATCACACTTGTGGTCCATTTCCATTTGCTCAAATATCATTTTTGAACTTAAGAGTCTCATGAACACTTCACATTTGAGCCTACCACTGGCCTTTTAATAGAAATATTGGTTGAAAATTCCTCTTTTTTTTTTCTTTTTTGGACCATTAAACACTTTTCCTCTTTGTTTGGGAACTATAGCTGTTGATGCTCAGGGCCTATTCCTGATCTGTGCCAGGGATCACTCCTGGTAGGATTAAGTGGGAACCACATGTGATGCCAAGGATCAAAAACCCAGTACAGCTACATGCAAGGCAAGCACCATCCACACTGTACTATTCCTCCATGTGCTTATACTGATTTGATGTGTAACTTATATGATAAAAATTTGACCTCAAGAATAATCAGCTCTCAATTAGACTCCTTCCTATGTGATTTTGGATATTTTCTACATCACTGACTGATAAGAATTTTATTACCCTATTTTATGTTTTTATCATAATATGTGACATTTTATCGTAATATATGATATATTTCCTTGGTTCTATTTGATCTACATGTGTCTCCTATTTCTAATACAAAAGGTATTTTCAACAACTATATGAATATAAGCCAAAATGATTACTTGGCTATAATAATGACTTCTGAAGATATATTATTATTTAAATTTGAACTTATCTCTTTATTTGTCATCATTTTTCAGAAAATGTGAATAGATGCTTCTGATCATAGAAAAGTGATGTCTACATGATAAAGTTGATGGAAATATTGAATAAAAATTCAGGTCAAGTGCCTGGTATCCAGCAACTTGTCTGTATTAGATAGCCATCACCGTTTAATAATTTCTACTAATAATTTCATTAAAATTTGTAGAAACAGCACTATTAATATTATTGTTATTATCATCACTGCTCAGATTGTCAAGCAGTGTTACATTGAGGTATTTCCCTCTGTTGATCTGGAGAGGAAGAGGAACAATGACAAAGGGACTCGGAAGAAAAATCATACTAAAATGCTGTCTCTACACATTCAACTCTGCCAAACCACATGATTTTTAAAGCCAGATTATGTTGAAAAAATGGGGAAAAGGCCTCTTTTCTACTTGTTCTGTTTATTACCACCAAGAGCCTAAAAATCTTAGTAATACCCAATGTTCAATTCCAATGGAAAGATTTTCCAAATACATTATTATATTACATAAAGTAAGTTGCCAAATAAAATATGTAATGTGATTTAATGCAGATAAAAGATACTCCTGGAAAAAATATATAACACATCTATATAAAGAGGTCAAAATGAAAATGTGAACATCTTAATGTTAGCATCAAGTGCTTCTGATAAGGGGAGTGGAATACATGTTGGAAAAGTAAAAGAGAATGAGTATGGAAGATTCTCACTTTTTCATTCTTTGCATACATTTGTTTTGTTATAAGTTAATGACTAGGATGTATTCATGTGTATAAGTATTTATGCAAGTAAAACTTTGAAAAATGATATGGCTAACTTTCCCCTGCATTGTGTGCTATAAAATATAATTAAATCCTTCTAAAATATACCCTAGGATCATTTATATTTTTCAGAATATAATTGGAGAATCAATTATGAGATCAAAAATAACAAGGGCATATAACTAGATTGCAGACAAACTTCTAAATTTAGGACTGGACTTTTCAATAGCACAAAGTCGAAGATAGTGCTGAGGTCTCATTAGAGCTAGATCTCGTTTTAATAAGGTGATTTTGCTGACAAACTGCACCAGGCCCAATCATATTAAATTCTGCAGTGCGGCAAGTAGTGTCACATTCTAGGGTGAACTTTCTTTACTGCAATCCTACTGAAATTTTATTGTTAGCTATAAGAAAAACAGTGGCAGAATGAAATTTCCATAGTATCATTAACAGTGTGAAACTGACAGAGTTGTTTGCAAAGTTTATGCACAAGAATATCATTAATCTTTCTTGAAATTCCATGAGAAAACGATTGATGCCCTAATTTCATTGAAGTTCCTGTCTACAAGACTGGCCTTTTTATTTTGTTATTTGTTTTACTCCTTTGACATAAGGCAAGGGTCCAACATTTTTTCATTTTCCTTCTCAGTGCAGCTATCTTTAGGTTAGCATACACTAGTAACACACAAAGGAAAGTATCATGTTACGTAAGTCAGAAGGAGAACAAATCCTAGATGTTCTTACTCATCTGTGATTTATATAATAACATGTCAGGGGATGTAAGATATCAAAGATGGTCCTAGAATACAGAGATGGAAAGGCCAAAGGAAATAAATAGAGATGGAAGTAAGAAGAGGCAGTTTGGAGGCAAGGATCTGAGTGAGGCCTTGGACATTGGTGGTAAAGAGGTAAGGTTTCCATACTTATTTAAAGTACTTGATCTGACAGAACTGTAAGCCTGGGATCCAAACTACAATATTTAAACTTAAGAAAACAATCTGGTAGTGTTTAACATTGCAACATGGCAATCAATTGTGCACCTATTTAACTTTTAAAGATGTATTTAATATATTATATAATCTATTCTTTGCCTTGTTTTGAGTATTCTTTAAACTTTATGGAGATTAGCCTTGATCATTGATCATTAATTTCATAAAGCTTTATTTAAATTGGTTAGTTTTTAATAGATATTATTTTTAAAATTTAACAGTTTTAATAGATATTATAATTTATATTTAAATACCTATTATATTAAAAACAATAAGTTATACACTTTTAATAAAAATATAATACTTCATAGATTAAGTATAATATCTGAATCTTTTGATAAAGGGGGTAATATATTATTTGAACAGAGTATAGACAAACTAAGAACTTTTTTTTTCTTGGGCTTGTAGTATCGGGCCAAATCAAACACTGTTCAGAGGTTACCCTTGGCTCTGTGCTCAGAGATCACTCTTGAGGTACTCAGAGGAACATAAATGGTGCCAAGGATTGAATACAGAGTTGCTGTGTGCAAAGCAAATTCCAGTACTCTTTCTGGCCCCAGAACCTTTGTTATTATTATGTTCATCTTTTGGATTGCTAAGAAATGAGAACTATTACACCTGTGGACAAAGAGGAGGGGCTTTGGCCAATAGTATTCATCTTAAGGAATTGGACTTGGATCCAAACAAATAAGAATAAAAGGTAATGAGAAATGGCAAGACAACCATTTCTTATTTGTTTGGATTCAAGTCCAGTTCCTTGGGTGGACATGGAAACTATTATGTTGAGTGAAATAAGTCAGAGGGAGAAAGAGACACAGAAGTCTCACTTATCTATTGGGTTTAAGAAAAATAAAAGTATTGCTGTAATAATACACAGAGACAATAGAGATGAGGGATGGAAGGATAGGCCATGATATAAAACTTACCACAAAGAGTGGTGAGTGCAGTTAGAGAAATAACTACACTAACAACTTTTATGACAATGGTAGTGTGTGAGAGAGGTAGAACCCTCTGCCTTGAATACAGGAAGAGGGTGGGGGAGGATAGAGATGGGGGCCATTGGTGGTAGGAAGATTCATTGGTGAAAGAGTGTGTTCTTTTTTATAACTAAAACCCAACTACAAACATGTTTTGTAATCATGGTGCTTAAATAAAGATATTATATAAAAAAAACACAAAGTATGCATTACATCATAACTAGAACTCAATTCAAAGAGAAGGCTCAAGATGTCATTTCTAATTATCAGGTATTTAAAACCACAAATAGTTTGAGTAATAAAAGGTAGAAAAGCAGTCACCATCATGAAGTTGCCTTAGTGCTAAGATGTCTCTTATTTAAAGAATGCTATTAGTGATTCTTACATATGTTATGGATTTACAAATCTATTATTTTAGCTTAGTAATTGATGTATGTTGATGGAGGGAGTTCAATTATTTCAAGAGGATTAGTAACTTTTAGTTGTCCCAAATTTGACAATGAAGGCTCATTGACATGGATTTTAGAAGTTTCTGGTGTGACAGTACATGTGGAAAACATTCAAGTGGAAGGAGAAATGGTTCAAGATATTTGTAAGTCAAACAATAAAAAGGTTTAACAATATTCTGTGATCATTTAGAACAGTGTTTATGTGCAACAAACATACCTGCTGTGAGCGTAGAGATATTATTATTCATTTTTAGTTTTATTTAACTTTTTAAAACAGTGGTATGAATGTTGTCTGTCTCATACCATTATTCTTGAAGGATGAATAAAGTGTATTCAGGTGAATAGAAACTCTCCTCTCAAAATAGGACAAGCTGACCTGTGTTTGCATCTCTCTAGTGATTTTTAACTTTCTTGGTTCAAGGGCCCCATTGAGAATTGAACAAGACTATGGAATCCTTCCCAGAAAGATTCCCATTTGCATATTCACACAATGTTTTGAATATTAACAACATCCTTCCTAATGTTTTTGGTCCTAATTAGGAAAACTGAAGTAGCATGACCAATAACAATAGGTACCATTAATCAGGTCCTAACTAGTTTTTCTGTCTAGATCTGAATCAGAAGTTTAGGTAGCTCAAAAGCACACAATTTTATAGAACTATTTATTTTTTTTCTGATGAAACTAGTCAGATCCTTCTTAACTAATTATAGCAACAAGGGCTTGAGCTTCAGACAAATTTGAGTTAAAAGGCAAAACCATACTCAATGAGAAGGGCAAATCACACTCTGAACTTTACCTCACCAAAAGCTTACGAAGGATGTTGTCCTCACAGAAGAGTAGTAAAAATAAGATTGAATAATGTATGATTGTATACACTGAAGCAGAAAATTTTTATATCTTCTTTTTCCTAAGGGACCTGGCTTGATTGTAGTGAGGTTATTTATTGGTTAAATAGTAAAAGAAAAGAAAGAAATAATAAAAAAAATTCAGCTTTAGGGGCCTGGAGAGATAGCACAGCAGCGTTTGCCTTGCAAGCAGCCGATCCAGGACCAAAGGTGGTTGGTTGGAATCCCGGTGTCCCATATGGTCCCCCGTGCCTGCCAGGAGCTATTTCTGAGCAGACAGCCAGGAGTAACCCCTGAGCAACGCCAGGTGTGGCCCCCCCCCAAAAAAAAATTCAGCTTTAAATCCATGACTGTCACACTTATCTTAAATATTAAAAAACTCGTGAGATATAATACAATGGGTAGGGTGTTTGCCTTGCATGTGGATGACCTGGTTTCTATTCCTGGCGTCACATATGGTCTAACAAGCCCATTAGGAATGATCCCTGAGTGCAGACCAATGCATAAGCCCTAAGTTCCTGGGTGTGGCCCAAAGACAAAAATAAATACAAACAAAACAAAATGGTGATTTAAAAGAAAAATTAAATAGCAATGGCATGAATTGGTATTGGTTTTTATTTGAGGTATATAATTTATAAACCAATTAGCTTGGCAAAGCATAAGAAAATAAAGATCACTGAATCCTTAGATCTATAGGTTTCATCTTTTTTTTTTTTAATTTTGTAAGACATTAGGCAGATTTTTGTTTATTTGTTTGTTTGTTTGTTTTTGATTTTGGGCCTCACCAGGTGATGCTCAGGTATTACTCCTGGCTCTACGCTCAGAAATTGTTCCTGGCTTGAAGCACTATAGGGACTCCAGGGATCAAACCCAAGTCTGTCCTGGGTCAGCCACAGATGGAGTCAGCTACAGCAAATGCCCCACCACTGTGCTATTGCTCTGGCCCCTAATTTTGAAAGACATTTGGAAAGTTACCAGTACTAAAACTTAAATTTTCATAGTAGTGCAGTAAATTCTTGATTATATGGCAGAAGACTCATTCAAGTGTCCAGAATAGCTCTGACTGGGAAATAATAAGAATAATTATCAATAATAATAATAATAATAAGTCATGTTTGATGCCTAGCAGCAAAAGATGATGTTTTGTGAACGATGAAATAAACATTATAGAGATGTATTCTGATCAGTTGTTTGGTCATGAATGAAAGGAATAGTTACAGTTGTATGGCAGTCTCAATGTAAAAAAAAAAGTGGAATTTGGGTTGGGAGCGAGGGTGGTGAAAGATAATAGATTGGGATGAAATACTTCAGATAGTAGAAAAAGTAGAATGTAGTCCAATGCAAAGGCAGGAATTATGTCACAGTTATTTGGGGAGAGTTTTTACAGTAATTTTGCTAATTCAGTAATTTACCTGGGAAGTTTTTATCTTACATTTTTTAGCTTTTCTTATGTTAATGAATTTTTGGCCCATTCCATAAGCTCTGGACTGTGTCAGAAAGATTATGTAATGGATGGAATGTATAGGAATGGAATTAAATCAATACGAGTATAGTGCCATTTAGTGACTCATGAGGTCTTTTTTGTATCTTGGAGAAATATGTGTTCTTTCAAAATGGATAGTGGGGAACAGTGACTGAGATGATACTTCATAAATAGTAGATTTGATTTATGTTTGTTTCTTTTTTTAGTGATGTTTAGATTTTTCATTCATAGACTTCCTTGAAAATCTAAAAAGATTATAATACTCTTTCATGAGAAAGTATATACTTACAAATAAGCTTTACAGGTTTGTGGATTGAGTATAACTTCTCTAATATTCGTGGCTATACATGAATATGTTATATAACAAGGGACCAGAGGAACAGAATAGCAGATAAGGCACTTATCTTGTGGATATGGCCCCAAAACTGAAAAAAAAAATAGTTCAGAAATATTCATTGAAATATTGAACATGGCAGTTGTTATTTCATAGTCCTAAATTGTACAAAAAGTTGGGGTCTGGAGAGCTAATATAGCATCACAGGATGTAGTCCACCACCAAAAATCAAAATGATAATTTTGGTACTATTTTTAAAATAGGTTTATCATTAAGACTTTTGGATTACAGCCATCTCTACTATTTGATAATTGTGTAATTAAGTTGCTTTTGGGTCTCCATTTCTTTTTTCATGAATTCCTAAAGTAATAGTAGAATCATCTTAGACTTATCACAGGAATGATTTAAAGCCTGTGATACTGTAAGCACTCAATGAATACAAATGCTCACACCCTTTTTTTCTTACAAAAAGTTGCGCTTCATATTGATTTCTTCCAAAATTATATAGAGATTATAACATTAATTTAAAAATGTCTCCCAGGTAAAATAATTTAGCTATTTAGAGGGACATGTCAAACCAAGTTTATGAAGGTGACTCATGTTTTTTATATTAAATATATATTCTCTACAATGCACAATGTAGTGAGATAAATAGATACATCAAGATAGAGAATGAGAAAAAGAGAGTTGTCATCACTTTTCATGGAATTTATGTTGAACAAAAGAAAAAAATTTTAAACAATTAGCTAAGTAATTAAATTTTGATAAGAAGTAAAAACAATAAATAGAGAGAACTATAAAATTAGAGCAGAATGAATCTGTCAGAGGGAGCTAAGTTTTTTTACTAAGAAATTGGTTGATTTGAGCTTGAAACTACAGAAATTAGTTTTGTGTGTGTGTGTGTGTGTGTGTGTGTGTGTGTGTGTGTGTGTGTGTGTGTGTGTAAGAAGTTCTCAAAGGTAGGAAACACTTGATTTTTAAAGAAATAGCATGGTTTGATTTCAGGACCGAGACTATTGTGTAGTGCTTGTCTTTATTGCTGCAGTGCTCACTGGATATTTTATTTGATATTTCTTTTTGCATTGTTGCGGTGTTTCAATTACCTTTTTCCTGTCCTCTCTCAAACTGAGGTTGAAAGCCGCTAGAAGGACTCCGCCCATTTTCAACTTATTTGATTTTTTTACCCCATTTTATTGTTTTTCTTTCCTTCAAACAAAACCACATAACTTGAACTATCTAGCTCCGCCTCTCAAATAGAGGGGGAAACAAGGAGGTACCAGGACCAAACAGATATATGATCACTAGTAGTAAGCTAGACACAGAGGGGACCACTTACTCTAGCAGCCTGAGGGGGTGGGAGATGGAGGCGGATATGGATTGCAGGAAGAGAACAGGGTTGGAGGGAGGACAAATTTGGTGATGGGAATTCCCCTGATTCAATGTTAATATGTACCTAAAATACTACTGTGAAAGATATGTAATCCAATATGATAAAAATTAAAATAAGAAAACAACTATTTGGAAAGTTTTTCTAATATCTAATAAAGTTGACAATATAAATGACCAAAAAAAAAAGAAATGGAATGAGGCCAGTATGTGCACAACATTTTAGGAGTCTGACATGTCAACATGTCAAGTGGATGCCTCACAGTTCACAATAAGGAGCTGTTATTTATGCTACTGCTGTGCTCACTAATAGATGACTTTCATTGGGTGCTGTTTGCACAGGTCACACTATGCTGGGGATCAAATTCAGAGCCTCACAAATGCAAGACAGATGCTTCACCATCTGATTCACTTTCTGGCTCTGGAGATCCTAATTTTTTGTTATTTATTATATGGGCTGCACCTGGTGTTGCTCAGGGTTTCTCCATTCTGTGTGTTTGTACTCATTCTTTACAGTTTTTACAATTACTAATACAGTGCTAGAGCCTGAAATACAAAATCCTGCATACAAAACATACACTGCAGTCTACTGATTTCTCTGTATGACTTCTATGGTTCCAATTTTTTTTTTGGTTCCAATTTTTTAAAGCAATGAGAAGTCACTAAAATTTTTCAAGAAAATAAGTTAGTATAATCAAACTAAAATATTACTTCTCATTTAACTTATGTCTAGGCAAGAGATAAATCTGAATCACTAGCTGGGAGGATTATTTAGTTATTTAGAGAGGAAAAAACATTTTTAGGGAAGGAATAACTTTGAATAGAAGAAATTAAAAAATGAGTATTTTGTTAAGGAAGGTGGAGGGGAAGTGGTTCAAGGTATCCTTCAGGATTCTAAAATCCACTTTAAGGTTCTAAAGATGCCATTTACTCAAAGAGGTAACACTGGGAAGAGTCATATTGGATGTACATGAGAGTCTGCTTTTAACATTGAGCTTGAAATAACTATTAGACACCTAGCAGAGTTGTGGGCTTGTAGTTAGACATTTAAGTTTAAGAGTTAGAAGACTCATTTTGGCTAAAAGCAAACATTTGAAATTTCTTTAAGTAATCAGGAAGTAATAAAAACCAAAGTTGAGGACAGATTTTCTGGGTCTATATTTACATCTGGCAACCAGTAAAACTGTCTTGAAGTTTCTCCTGATTTTTTAAGTTTCCCAACAAAGTTAACAATTGGTTCAACCTTACTTAAAATGTTTTCAAATGTCATGCTCTATGGTACCAAGGCTTAGAATCTTAATCAATTACTTATTTTAACTGCTTAAGAAAATCCAAAGGTCTTTCTTGAGGGGAAAAATATTGACTCTGTGTAGATACCAATATATTGGCCAACTCTTCTACTGGTATGTTGATCTTTTGACTGGAATAAACTTCAAATTCATGTACACAGCTCTGACAGACCTTTGCTCCCTTCAAATATGAGGTTTAAACTATATAGTTTCAATCAGAAGGTGAAAGACATGCAGCATTTTGTTCATATGTGGGACAGAGAGAAATGAAATAAAAGGACAAAGCTAAGCCAAATACTTCAATTCTGATTGAAAAACTGTTTTACCAGAGGTGAATCTGGGAGAGGAGTAGAGGGTTGATGAGAGAGTCCAGTGGTCTATAGTGGAAGAATATTTAGACTTTAGTGGTAATTGTGATATGTAACATAGCTGTGAATGTAAACTCCCAAACAAATACAGTGTTGTAAAATAACCTCCCCACAATTAAAAAATAATTGAGGGCTAGACAGAGAATACTGTGGTAAAGGAGTGAAGGCACATCTGTGTTGCCCAAAGATGGTCCCCTGGCTTAAGAACCCTGGAGCCACTTATAGTCTCATGAGTGCTGTTAATTCTAAAAATATTTTTGAAGAATTTATAAGAAACATAAAATAAAATAGACATTGGGTACTCCAAATGCTCAAGAATTCTTATTTAGAAAAGAAATTTTGCACTCTTATGTTGACTGCAAAAGTTTTTACAACAATAGCCAATATCTGAAAACAACTCAAGTATCCAAGAAAAGATGCCTGGATAAAGAAACTATAGCACACATAAACACTGGAATACTACCTGGCTATAAAAAATTAAAAAAATCACACAATTTTTGGCTATGTGGATGGATTTGGAAACAATTATGCTGAGTAAAATTAGTCGAGAAAAGAACAGATGCAGAATGATCTTCCATATATTTAGGATATAAAGAAATACTGTAAGAAATAAAGAAATGTCAAAAGGCAACAGAAACTTAGAAATTGTTTTAGTAAGAGGTATATCATTGTAGGGTGTAGGGAGGATATTAGGTATGGGGATACAGAGACAATGATGAAGGGAAGGTGGAAGGCATGGAGATGAAATATTTTATGCATTGAACATTGCACTTAATAATATAAATCAAAGTGCCTAAAATAAAATTTAATAAAGACAACATGAAATAAATGTATATTTGATGCATTTGTTACAATGACATTTTATTATTAATATATGCTAATTATTATAATTCACATAAGTATAAGACCTATATAAATATTAGAAAATGTTTATTATATAATTTATTGATAGTATTTAATAATGCAAACAATAGAATATGATTATAAGTATTTTATAATATTGAGTATATTTATATGATACATAAAATAATGTGAATAATATATCAATATATTATAACATAATAAACATTTATTTAAACCAAGGAAAATGTACGTTGGAATAGATAGTTATGAACGAAGGGAATGATAAAATGAAAATTTATACATAAAAGAGTTCTAGACAGGTACTGAAGTTGAATTGCAGATTTGAGTCTGATATTTTGACTCTAGAATCCATTAAATACACTATTATACATCAGAAAGATGTTTTCTTTCCTTTGAAAGTATTTTATTTCTCAGGGATTTGTTTAGAAGGCTCTGAAAAAACTACAAAATGTTCTAAAATAAAAGCGATAAAATTTTTTATACAGCAGTTTATGTTAATGTTCTTCCAGTCAAGACAGTGTTATAATTCTAAATACAATCACACCCAATCCCAGAAATTTATAGATGTGAAAGAAATGGAGTGAAGATGATCAGTGTGGTCCAAATATGTGACTATGTGATGATTTAACAGCCCTAGTTTAACTTGCCTTGGCTACATGACTGTTCTTCAGTCTTCAGTAAAATATCCCAAGGGAATCTGATCAAAATTCTGGACTGTCATTACATATTCACACATACCATATAAATTTCAAATGAAGGAGGCTCACAAATATTTTAGGACCCTGTTTGGAATATGGAAACTTAAGTACCCATGAAAAGATGATAAGATTATATTATTTAAAAAGTTAGAGGTTGTATATGTGAGTCTGAAAGGTGAATGGACTCAGTGTGTCCCTGGCTCTAGTACTTGCTAGTGAGAGAACTTAAAAAAAGTTTACAGAAGTATTATAAAAACAACAAATGTTTATGATTGAAACCCAACTACAAACATGTTTGTAATCATACTTAAATAAACATATTATTTTAAAAAATCTCAACTTTTTAGCTATTTTAGCTATTTAGCTTAACTTTGATATTTCTTAGCTTAATTTCTAAACTACATAACTTCTTGAACTAAATTACCTTATTTATATAGAATGAACTAAATAATATTATTTACTTTATGAGGTCAAAGTGAGAATTGAGATAATGCACACAAAGGGCTTAGTCTTTAGTGTAGTTGAGAATTTATATTAGACATTATTATAATGAATTATTAGTTGAAGCTGTTATTATCAGCTATTAATTATGTGTTATGTATGTATAACACATTTGTGACAATATTCAGCATTGCTCAGTGGTTACTCCAGCCTTTGCACTAAAGAATCATTCCTAGAGGTGCTCAGGGAATCATATGGGTGACAGGAATAAAACTTGTGCTGGCTTACAGAATTCTAGTAGAAAAGTATTGCTTGGGATAAAAGTTCAATTCAAAACCAGGGCACAGATTATATAGCTTGCCATTTCCCCCCCAAATGCACCAACATTATAATAGAGCATCATTCCTTTTCACATAGGCACACTAAAATGGGGGAAATTTTATGCATAGAAACAAATTATTATATACTAGGGATAAGAACCCATAAATTTTATAAAACAGAGGTGCCTTCCACCCTGAACATATGTAATGGGGACTCGGCTTACACCTTATGTGATGGAACATCAACCATACAAACATGAATCCTGGATCTCAACCTTAGAACTAGCACAGTTTGCTGCAGCACCAGGAATTGCACCCTTCCTGGGAGAGGTGTCCCTAATACTGCTTTGGCACCAACTTGCCAAGGATAGGTTCATAAGACATCCTGTCAAAGAGAAAACAGCAATAACTTGATCTAAGGGCAGGTTGCCCTACCTAATTACCTAATGGTGAGATGAAATCGAAAGACACTCTGTCCTTTGATCTGTACAAAAACCAAGATCACTAAAAACAGAAGACTAACGACAACAACCATGACTAAGCAGAACATCTTGAACCATAAAGAACAGGGGTCTCAAACTCGCGGCCCTCTGGCTGTTTGCGGCCCTCCGTACAACATTTTGTGGCCTGCGGCTGGCCTTCAAATATCACAGTATTCACGATTATTCACTTACCAAATAATAGCAATAAAAATTGCATTAGTAAGAAAAAATTGCATTAAACATTCACATACCCCGAGCAGTTCTGTTCGGGGTATGCAAATGTTTAGTGCGATTTTTTGCAATTTTTTTCTTACTAATGCGATTTTTTATTGCGAATATTCGGTAAGCGAATAATCGCGAATAGTTTGCACCTAGCACAGACGTCATTTCTGATGCTCCTGCCCGCTGTCCCTTGCATTATCGGAGACCTAAGGGAGAGAAGGGAGAGAAGTTTATTACAGATTTAGATTTTGTCATACCATCATCATGACTTCATCAAAGCTGCAGTGAATATAAAGATTGATGATGAGCACAGACAATTTCAGGAAAAGTGGGAGACACAGTTTTTCTTTGTTGAGCACAGGGGCATCCCCACATGTTTTATTTGCTCAGAGAAAGTTGCAGTGCACAAGGAATACAACTTGAAACGCCATTATTCAACTAAACATGCTGAGGAATGTGCAAAATATCAAGGAAATGAGAGAGCCAAGCGGGTTGCCAGTCTTAAAGCAAGTCTAATGAGGCAACAAGTTTTCTTCAAGAAAGCAACCAAAGATAACGTTGCATCAGTCGAAGCTAGTTACATGGTTAGTGAGATGATTGCTGAGGCAGGGAAACCATTCATAGAAGGAGAGTTTGTTAAAAAATGTATGGTGCAGGCTGCAAGTATTATCTGTCTGGAAAAGAAAGGTCAGTTTAGCAAAATCAGCCTTTCTGCCTACACTGTGGCAGAGTGCATTTCTGACATATCAAGTGACATTTATCATCAACTGTGTGAGAAAGCCAAATGTTTTGATGCATACTCA